>NC_056725.1:1648812007-1648950488 GCF_019279795.1 Protopterus annectens
TAAGACATTAAAGGCTATACAACAAAGACAAGTGCAAGTAGTGCTGACAAAAATGTCAAATGGAATTTTGGCAAATATTTAAGCGGTTTTATTAGAAACCAAGAAAAAGTTTTAAATATTGTAATGGGACTGTCAGGCAGGCTAACTATACAATAATAAAATGATGATGGGAGTAATAAGATTATTAGTGATATATGTTCTTATTGGCATAAAATATATGGAAGAATTGTTCGAAATGTCAAGGACACTAGTACTTGTAAAACTGAAAATAGCTTTAGTTGGACTGGAATTGTCAGTTAAGAAAAATAAAAGGAAGAATTCCCTCTGATATCAAAATGCTTAAAAATATGTTAAAATATGGAAAGTTTGTTTTAAGGCAAAGCATTGGTCTGACATATAGAATGGGCAAATTAGCAACTGAAATTGATTACCTTGTCTACTTGAATCATTTATATAAATGAAGACAAAGCTCATCAATATTCCAATAACTGACCATATGGCTATATTATTTTGACTGAAGAAAATAATGTGTTTATAAGAGTAGGAAAGGGAATAGTTAAATGATAGAAACAGATGAATGAAAAAATAATTTGAAAAATTGTGGATGTAGCATATATCTTGCAGACAACAGTGGAGTGCATATAAATTAAAACAAAAAAATAAAATAGGAAAGAAATTTTGGAATCATAAAAATAAGAATACAACAAGGTAGCGAAAGCATATGAAGATGTTCTGATTAATGTGGAATATGATACTTATTTAGAAAATAAGAAAATAATTAGAAGTAAATAAATAGAGTACAAATGACAATGCAAAAGCAAACACAAAAAATGTGTAATGCATGTAACAAGAACGAAATACCACCTTTAGTGAGTAAACAAGCAAAGCCAGATGTCTGCAGTATGCGTACCTTAAAATAATGAGTTGGAGAATATTTGAATCACAGAAGGATATCATGAAAGCAGTTGAAAGCACTGTTGAATGAATGTATATAAATAAAACATTATATGACAGAAATTATAAATTCCAAAATTAAGTAATTATGAAAATAAACTGTTAGAAAAAAAGATAACATTAATAGAATTGAATATGGTCTTAAATAGTTCAGTGAGTTACATCTCCAGGAGCAGAATATATTCTATATATGTTTTACAAGCACCTCTATACAACAGAAACACGTTTTTCTAAACTTATGAATAAATGGTTAGAGCATAGAATTTGTACAGACTGAGTCTGTGAGGGCATCATTAAGTTTGTATTTAGAAAAGGAGCTGAAATCTTTCAAACTGGAGACCCATAACATTAGAAAATACAGGTTACAAGATTTTTGTAAAATCTTACCTGATAGGTTAAATAAAATAAGTTTGGGATTTCAACAAGGACGTCATGGAGTGGAAGGTTTATTATTTTCTTGTGATGTTAATAATGCATTTAATGTGGATATCCTTGATAGTCTATGGAACAAATGCCATATGTCTAATGTAAAATGGAAATTTTACCTAAGGAGTACCAATATTTCTGTCATGTGCTGATAATGTGAACTTAGTTGATAAATCTGAATCATGGATAGAAATTGTTGTAAAAAAATTTATCAGCATCTAAATGATGTAAGACTGCAACTTAACATGCAGAAATGTAATGGTTATGGTGTTATAAAGAAGTTTAACAATATGGGATTTGTAACTGATAGTATAAAATATTAAGAATGAGGACTGTGGAAAAAAGTTTCATAGTGTAATGGAATAAGATTTTAAGGAAATTAAAACAATTATTTACATAGACGGAATGGTTTTAAAAATTCTTTGCAAAAGCAGATATATGTGTAGCATTCAGTGATACTATGGAAACTGGGATATGTGGTGTAATTGTTTCCTTTTTCTAAAGCTAAAGAAAAATATATCATCCATATTTTTTTAATTTTTGTGGGGTTCAAGTTTAGCTCCATTTGAAGGAATAATGTATATAGTTAGAATAAACAGGGCAGTCTCAGAATGCATTGTTGTATTTATACCAAATTTTAGAGAAAATAAGCAGTAAAGAAAAACATGTGGTGGAAAAACTAATTTGAGAACAGTATAAAGAAGGCTGGTAAACATTAGGCAACAATGAAGGAAAAACAAATAGTTATGTTGTAAGAGATTAAATGACAAAAAGAACATGCTTGAAAATCAAGCTAACAATTGATATCTGAAATATTAAATTGTGTCATGAATATATAATGGATGAATACTAGGTTGGTTGGCAAAGGGTGAAGCTGGATAATAAAATTCAGGAATGTATTATGTAAAGAAGTGAGTTTAAAGTTGTATTGGATGTCCAAGTTTTCCTGTTGATGCTGATATTAGATAAATTATCTGCTAATGAACAAATGAAAAAAAAGAGTATACAAGTTATGTCAAAATGAAGAGACTGCAGATTGTGGTTTTATTAATTAAGATATAAGTCAAATATTTCTGAAGAAAGTGTTTAATTTTATAACACCAAAGAATTATATCCACTGCCATTAAATCTGATATTGTATGGAAGCTATAATCAGTGTAATATATTACATAATGATATTTGTGGTAAATTGCTTGATAGCAACTTGTAGGTTACTTGGATATCACAATGTGAAGAATTATTTTATAATAATATAATAGGACTGTTCTTTGATATTAGGCAAATTGACTAGACGGTTATGGAGAAATGGATGTGGAAATATTCAAAATAAATAATGACATGTTGAATGTATCATGATTTTCACTAAAAAGATGTGGATATGTAAATTACATAACCATGTATAGATAAGCTATCTAATGATGAAAGTCCCTTACTCATTTCAATAGGTGCTGTGGGATCTTTTATATCAAACCTAGCTTCAAGCAACTTTGGCATATGGGACTTTGGTTAACATCTCATCTAAAGAATGACACACTCATAAGTACTGCACTCGCAAAGACTGTACTGCAGTACCAGCAATCCAATCACCTGAAGTTGGACTAGAACCAACCACCTTCATCTTTTCCAACATCAAAGTTAAATGCACTCCCTGTTGCACCACTAGCACAGCAATATGTGTTAGTGCAGGTTATGCACAAGGCCCCAAATGACACAAGTACAAATAGTGTTCAAACCAATAGAGGGGTTCTCTGCCAGAGTGAAGAGTGCCTCAGAGTTCAGCTTGAAGGCCAGTACTGTTCATAGTTGTGATGAACTACATCAGCAAAAAGGTTTTTGGGGACATATCAATAAAGATGCTCTATGCAGATTATATGGCACTACAAGCAGATTCTGAATGAAAACTTCAACAAAAGATAGGGGACTTGACTGCAAAACTAAATGCACATGAGATGAAATTAAATACAAACAAGACAGTAGTTATTGCAGCAAATAGGAGAAATAGGAAGAAACTGAACATTGAGAAAGAATGGAAAATAGTGAAACAGGTTAACAGATGCAAGTATCTCAGAGAGCAAGATGAGGAGAAGGGAAGTCTGAATGAGGAGAACAATGCTAGAATCAGAGGTGCTGTAACCAATGACACGGAGTACCAGAGGAAATGTGTGACCGAAGAATGACAAAGAAGCTGAAAGGTGAGGCATACAAAACTGTTGAGTACAATACTTGTGTATTTTATAGAATGCTGGGCAGTGAAGGCAGAGCAGCTGAAGAAGCTTGAGGTGATGGAAGTGAAGTGCCTGGGATGGATAGTAGGATGCATACTGTGAGACAGACGAAGAACTGAGGACATCAGAGTCAAGGACAAATCAGTCTGAGTTGTAGAGAAGGTCAAGAAGAATTTGTTCATTTATTATTTATTAGACATTTGGTTACTGAGAAAGTCCAACTGGGTAAGAAACCCATTTTCAGTGGAGGCCCGGGGTGAAAAGCTCCAATACAATGAAGGAAATAAAATAAAGTCTTACAAAATTGCCAATGAAAGCAAAGCAAAGAAGCTAATTAACAAATGATGCTAAAAGAGTTATATACATCCATTTTTACATATAACGGAAAACAAGCATATCTAAAAAAATAATAACAAAGCTTAACATTTACAAAGAAGACTAGTATTCATAAAAAGAGACATATAGTTTAAGTAGGATGTTAATGGTACATGACAGATAGGCTGTTCTTATATTGGTCGAGATTGCAAAAGGACATCAAACTGGTAATGAAATTATATAAATGGTTAGGATAATTGAGTTAGTGCAGACATCTTTAGTTATTGGTAGAAGTGGCAGTGGAGCTGATGATAGTGATGTTGAAGAAAATGGGGAGTGATGGAAGAGGAGGAAGAGTGTCAAAGGATGGACGTGAGGGGGGAGATAAGAAATTAAGATAGAGATTCAGTAGGAAAAGGTTGGTAGAGGCATTAACAGAAGGAGTTGTTGAATAGGAAGGGAAGGAGTTGTTGAATAGGAAGGGTAGAGTAGAGTAGAAAGATTAGAACTTGGAGAGGGATGGAGAGATTAGTAATAATGAGATCAGCAGTACAAATAAAGGTGGAAGACAGGAAGCAGGATGGGAGAAAAAGGTATAAAGTAGTTGACCTAGGGCAAGTTAAAGGGGTGGAAGTCAGCCTCGATTGATACAAGGACAGGTACATGACCTGAGTAAGAAGTCTTTTAGTTTAAACATAAATGTCTTGAGGCTTGAAGTCATTTTGATAATTAAAGGAAGTGTGTTCCATAGTTTTTTGCCACAGAGTAGGAGTAAAGGCATTGCCCAGATGTTTTATTAGGTTTAATTAGAGTTAGAAGCTGTTTGTCTTCAGAATGAAGAGCATGGTCAGGCATGTAGATTTAAGTATTGAATTTAAGGTGAGACAAATGTCAGGACTGTAGATAATTTTATGGGCCATAGCTAGTTGAATGTAGTTTAGATGTTGTGGAAGTTTTAGCCAGTTAAGGTCGGTGAGAGCAGATCATTGGTGTTTGTAATAAGATAAGCCTGTTGCATGTTTTGTGATTTTGTTGTAGCAGAATCTGAGCTCATTTTTTTGTGTTTTCTGAAGGTTGGTTAAAATGGGGGTGCCATAAAGTAAGGATGGTAGCAGGTAGGTAGTGATTAAAGTTGCTTTGGTAGTCGTGCCCATGAAGTGCTTGTGCTGGTAGAGCATCTCTAGTTTGTGGTGTGTTTTTAACAAAATTATGTATATGAAGGAGAAAGGTAAGTTGATTATCGATTGTAACTCATACTAACATGGTAAGTGGGACCACTTCAGTTTCTGAATTATTTAAGGAAATATCTTAAAATCAGTTGAGGGAGTCCTTGATGTAAAAAGAAGGAGTTTAATTTTGTTGGGATTGAGTAATAGCTGAGCATTATTGAGACAAGCTTCAATGGAAGATAACTCCATTTACATTATTTGTCTAAGGTGATCTATGTTAGTAGAAGAGATGAGAGTAGCATCATCGGCAAACTGGACTAGGGAACTTTGACAGGAGGCAGTATGGAGATTATTTATAAAGGTATTGAAGAGGAGTGGTGCAGGAATGAAACCTTGGAGAACTCCTGTTATATTGGTTAGATATTGAGAGAGACAGCCTTGCCATTTTACGGATTGTCGTCTATTGGATACATAGCTAGAAAACCACAGCAGAGAAGGTTGAGAAAGACCAAGAGAGGAAAGTCCCTGTAAGAGTTTAGGATGTGAGATAGTATCAAAGACTTTTAAATGATCGATAAATAGTGCTGAGGCTAATTGGCCAGAGTGTCTTGCTTTATTGATAGTGCCTGTGAAAGATATTAATGCTGTTGTTGTTCTATGTGCTAGTCTAATGCCATGCTGTGTGGGTGGTAGTAGATTGCTGTGGATAGGGTGGTTAAGGAGTTGTTTCTGTACACATATTTCTAAGATTTAGGAGAGAGAGAATAGGATGGCAATATTTAGAGAAGCCATTAGATTTTCCACCTTTGTGTAAAGAGATTATGATTGATTTTTTTTCCAGAGGGAGGGAATGTGGGATTCTATGATAGATCTGTTGATGAGAATACTAACTGGGTAGGCAATGGTGTCAGCAGCAAGTCTGTGAGGTTATCAGGAGAACGATAGCATGGTTTTATTTTGTGTTGAAGGTTATATATCTGGCTAATGAATAAGGGTTGCAGTGAGAAGCTTGAAGGTTTAGAGACTGTCATTTGAGGTAATTTGGGATGAGCAACATGGATGCATAGCAGGTTTTGGTGATGTTTGAAAGAGAGGTGAGTTGAAATTATTTGCAGATTTGGAACTGGCGGGGTTGCTGGGAGTATTGATTAAGCTACTTATACTTTCTATAAAGTGAGAAATAAACAATTCTTCAATTTGAGATGAAGATTTGTCTATAGTTGGTGTGAGATTTTGTTTGGACCCGGGGGAGAGTAGAGATGAGATTGTAGACCAGAATGTTTTGGCTTTAGTTTTATGATGGTCAGCTATTGTATATAGTACTGTTTCTTATCAAGTGTTATAAGTTTTTTTTTGCTTGATTTTGCAAATATCTGTAGCTTTGTGGACTTTGATCATTCCTACTCTTCTGCCATTCATTCCAGGTCTTATCTCTGTCTACTAGTATTTTTTGTATGTTTCATTAGCCAAGGTATGTGATTTATTTTGGTTCTTTTTGTTCAAAGTGCAGCTAGACTGTTAAGGGTGTCTAGATAATTATTTAATGTAATTAACTACATAGTCTAGGGGTAGTGTTTTCAGCATTGACCAGTATAAGAACTTTAGTATATTATTAAAGTGTTCCTGGCTGAACTTGGTTAGGTTGCGGGATGTTTTATAATTGCGACCTTTGGGAGATTGAATGGTTGTCCTACAAGTATAAGCAGGAAGGTGGTTACAATGTGTCCAGGAGAGTGCTGGAATTGGAATATTTGTTAGGATCTGTGACTAAGATCCAGGCTAGAATTGAACCTTGGTTGTGGTTTTTAGAATTTCTAGATGGAGTTGTGATAAGTTGTGTAAAACCAAAAACATGTATACTGTTGACAGGAAAATCAGAGGTTAGGTTTTTGTCAACTAATGTTGACATTGTCCATGACTATAATTTCATTAGATCTATTGTGTGACATCCAGAAGAGAATGTCTTCTAGCATGGAAATGTTGTGAACAGGGGGGATATACAAAACTGCAATACACAATTGCTTATTTGAATTAAGTTTTGTGAAGGCTATAAGGATTTTGGTATTAATGAATTTTGGGATAGGTTTGGAGAAGGGCAGTATTGTATATGAGATGGGATCGAATAAGGCTACCCCTGCTGCTCTTTTATAATTTCTGTTAGATCTTAAAATGAATAGATAATGGTAGTTCAGTCAGAAGTGTAAAAATGCAGAAGACAGATGGTGAAGAAGAGGAGGGAGAGAGAGGAAGAAGGTGAGAGGTTATGAAGAACGTCCAACTAAGAGATGGCTGGATTGCATGAGAAAAAACCTCTGGCAATCAGGGATGACTGTTGCTGATAGTAGGAGAGCGGCACTGAACTGAGAGTTAGCTATAGTTAATTTGACAATCTGACCACATGTAGAAAATGGAAAAGGATGTATTTGATAATATGGACCAAAGGACATTCGAAATGTCGACCATGCGGAACTATCATTTCTCTACAGTGTGGAATGGAAAGTTTCCATCTTCCGCACTGTAGTGCGATCTCGGAGTTGGTATATTTTAGTTACAGGGGAGTGGGGGGTGCAGGGAGGCATAGCCCCCTGCTAGCAGTGTGAAGGTAAGTTGTTACTGTGTTTTAATTTAATTACATGTTCGACATTTCGAATGTCGATCATATGGTCTCGGCCATATGGTCTTTGATCTTCTGAAATGTCGACCATGTATAGTAGACCCATATATATAATTTTTGGGTAATTTAAAAAAGATTTTTTGAATATTAAAATGTTTTAGATCAATAAACGAGTATTAATGGCTGCTGTAAATTTTAATAAAAAAATTCTAATAGTATCTCCTGCATTTGTGGTAGAAAGAGTCTCTATTTATGCTGCAGGACATAACAGTAAAGAACATTACTGGAATATCTTGCATGTTTCTGAATCGGTACAGAAATAATTTGCCAGTGTCTACTGTATGGACTGCAATGTACTAGCAGTTGTGTTAAACCTGACAAGTCAGAATGCAGTGTGAGCTTCATAGGTTTTCCAACAAGGGAGAGAATTTAGTATCAACAATATTTGCAAAAAAAAAAAAAAAAAAGATGCATGCTTACTGCTTCTCTCTTTTCCCCATATATCTGCTCCATTTTATTAAAAAAATGAATCCATATACATGAAGTGTTTCTAAATAGAAGTGCATGAAGACAAGCTCACAGATTAAAAATGGTTAATCTTTTCCTCTTTTGCGGCTTCTGCATCTACAGATTCAGTAATCGATCTTAGAGCCATAAAATTTCCATTTATATTGCAAACTGTCTGGCAGAACATCCAGTAACGATATTGCCTTACGTTGTAAATTGATGGTGTTTTAAGCAATGAACACTCAATTCCAGGATGGTTTAAAAAAGAAATTAGAAGGAAATGGAGAGAATCCAGTAAGTAGTATCTGATTTCTCTATAGGGTGTTTTCTGCAGGGTCTAACCACCAATAAGCTCTTGTGAATATGTGTATTAGTTATTCTCATTCAAGCTCTACAACACACACAACAACACAGCTTCTCAACTGCATTGAAAGGCCACAGGATGCCATCTGTTGGTGCCATATTCAAATATGATGAAAATACGAACAGTAAGCAGTACAGAGAACATACAGTATATGATCGATGTGCCTTAACAAAATTACTTCCTTTTTCATCAAAATATATCTGAATTCCACAAATTACGTCTTGGCTTTCTAATCACCCCTGCATGACTGTACTGACTTATGCCCACTCCTTTACTTACTATTGTGAGTTAGTTGTGATTTGTTGCAATTAAGCCTGTTTTCAGATTCTGAGTTAGAGAGCTTTTTTTAATTGTCCTTCAAAGCAAACACATGTGTAAGTAATCAGAAACCTGGACATGAAGGCTGCCTCACACACACAGACCCTGTCAGAAATATATGTATACACAAAGAAACAGACACAGACCCACAATCACACACTCACAAAGGCACAAAGGCACACAGACACACAAACATACACATACACAAACATGCACCCATTACCCACATATATATATATATATATATATATATATATATATATATATATATATATATATATATATATATAAATAGTTTCACTTCAGAATCACAATTCAGAATTACAAAGGTATATTAGAATTGAGAGTGGAGAGTGATATAAGGAAAGCAGAAGAGTACAGATAAATTAGAGAAGTATTTATAAAGAAAGAGTTAGTATGTCAAATTACAGGGGCTGTATGTTGTTAGGGGGTGAGTATTGCACTTGTGGGAGGGAAAAACTGTGGGCTAAATTGCTATCATGTATGAGGGTCTAATTTGATTTTCTATGATTATTGAAACAGTGACATATATTAGAGTCTTTTATATGCTTTCTTGGTGTGTGCCTGAAATCCTTGAGAAAGAAGATTGACCTGATATTTTCCAGAACATTCAGAAGGAAGATGCCTGGGATATGCATACTGTGCCCATGATGGACACCAGAATGATCCTTTAGCAAGGATAACCAACACCACACATAGGTACATAGGTTCATAGGTAGTTACTAGGCTATCGGCCCAAAGGCCTAAGTAACCCTAGCCAACAAAGTTCCCTGGCTTACACCACCCAAGAAAGTTAATTTCCTGTGCCCCTGTCAAGCAGAAACATACACATACACAAACATGCACCCATTACCCACATATATATTATTGGTTTGAAGGCTGAAAATGCTAAGAAAAGCAAGTTTATTTTGAGCCAAATGCATCCTTCTAGTTCTTCTGAATTTTTCTAAATTTGGGGTACAAAAATGTGTAATCAGATAGATGAACATATCGTGTCATAATTTTATAGCTCTTTAACACCCCCAATGCAAGTTCTTTTAAGAAAAGGATCAGCTTCTAGGAAGCATGATTATCAAAATGATGTATGGTTGCATCAGTACACTAGTCTAACCCATTCAATGTAAAAAGAAAAGTGCAAATCTTAAAAAAACTTTCTTAATGTTGCATCTGCAAGTAACAGATGTGCCCAATGTAACTAATTCCTCCTGTCAAGAGAGAGGCATTAATTGGTTTGGTGAGAGAATAGCTGATGCGTAGAAAAGACTACCAAATTATATCAAAGCAAGCACTAGTTTAGATATTTTTAAAATTACTTGGACACTTATTATGGAAATTATTGTTTTGTTACTATGGCAATCTAGAAGGGCATTGTTGTTCATGCCTGAAATATTTTAATGCATGTATGTACATAGATACCTATATATGTGTCAACCATATAACTAAACTGTATGTTCCATAATTATCATTTGAAAGAGAAGACCAGCACCCGTTTTACCAAAGTTCTATAGGATGAATTGAACACTGGGGGACACCAGCACAATTTAAAATGCTTCTTCAGAAAATGCAATTTGCAGCTATGGTTGAAGAATCAAACTGGTCAAGTTTGTGAGCCTAAAATGGGTCTTAGACATCTTTCTTTTGGGGAATAATCGCAAAATACAAACGGAATAAATCTAATTGAATCCACATCATCTTGGCTGTCTGGGAGTTGTGAGTACAATGCAGACAGCCTGCTGTTAATGGACAGTTCTTAGAACAGAGGAGCCAGCTGGGGGTGAGAGAAGACTGAGGAGCTGTACTCTCATTTTTCTGTGAAGGTGGTATGGAAGTGTTACATACCTCAAAAAGTATATTTTATTTGGCCTCCTTGGAGGAGACCAGAGATTCAATGAAGGTATTTCCTGAAGATGGAGTACGGTGTCTGTGGTCTTATGTCATGTGTAGAAGTGTGTGATGGCCCCAAGCAATGCCCTTTACAAATGCCTGAGGCATCACAGGATATGAACATTGAAATAAAATAGTGTTAAATCAAAAGCAATGACCCAGCTTATGGGAGATTATTCCATTCCTGGTATGCTCATATTTCAACACTCTGTGATAATAAGCCATTCCTGTCCTTACCTGAAAGAATGACTTCAATTAGTAGAGTACCCAGGGGAAGTTTTTTTTGGTCAAAAGAGGAAAACAATATACAATATGCGTGACAGAGGAAAAAAATGCGCACAAGTTTGTAGCAAGGACACCGTGTAATTAATTCAGAAAAGAAGCTACAGTGAAAAGTAAGAGAGCTGTGACACCAAAATAATTATGAAACTTTCAATGATGAGGAAGTAAGAACTGAGACAGTAAAGTTGAAAGAGGAGGCATGTGCAATATGTGCATAAAGTTGTAAAGAAGCAGAGGGAGTGATATCTGGTGAGGTAGGGAAATATAAAGAAATTACAAAGGTATATTAGAATTGGGAGAGGAGAGCGATATAAGGAAAGCAGAAGAGTACAGATAAATTAGAGAAGTATTTATAAAGAAAGAGTTAGTATGTCAAATTACAGGGGCTGTATGTTGTTAGGGGTGAGTATTGCACTTGTGGTAGGGAAAAACTGTGGGTTAAATTGCTATCATGTATGAGGGTCTAATTTGATTTTCTATGATTATTGAAGCAGTGACATATATTAGAGTCTTTTATATGCTTTCTTGGTGTGTGCCTGAAATCCTTGAGAAAGAAGATTGACCTGATATTTTCCAGAACACTCAGAAGGAAGATGCCTGGGATAGGCATACTGTGCCCCTGATGGACACCAGAATGATCCTTCAGCAAGGATAACCAATACCACACATAGGTTCATAGGTTCATAGGTAGGTACTAGGCTATCGGCCCAAAGGCCTAAGTAAGCCTAGCCAGCAAGGTTCCCTGGCTTACACCACCCAATAAAGTTAATTTCCTGTGCCCCTGTCAAGCAGAGTCACAGAAGTGATCATCGGGGTTGTATTTTCTATTTCCCATCCACTCATCAAGATTTTTCTTGAAGAGTGTTAATGAGGAACGTTGCTTGACATAGATGGGTAGCTTGTTCCAGAGTATAAGAAGTCTCTGGGACAGGAATCAACCCCTCCAGCATGTCCTGTTTATTATGGTGACAAGGTTTAGGTCCCTAGAGCATGTAGCTCGGAGGGATTTCTTAAGGTGTAGCATGTGCAACAGCTCTGGGTTTAACATGGCTTTATATGTTAGGCAGAGATCTCGGAGTAGGCAGTATGCTACAGAGTAAAGCTGGAGTTTTTTGAGATGGTCAGTGTAGGGCATCTGTTTGAGGTCAGTAATCCTCTGTGTGAGGTACTTCTGTGTCCTTTCCAGCTGCTGCAGATATCTTGTGAGGTACATTCCAAAAGGGGCATTGTACTCTATATAATGGGCTTAATGAGTGCTGAGTAGAGGGGAACAATTACCTTTTTTTTTCCTTGATGAGAACCCTTTTGTGATGAGGTGTGCCACATAGAAAGATTTCCTGACTACTGTGGTAATATGATTATCAAAGGAGAGATTACTGTCAACCTGGGTCCCAAGGTCTCTTATCTCACATTCATAGTTAAGTAGACTGCCGTTTATGTGGTAGTTCATGGGTACAGAGTTTTTACCAAAGGGGATGACAATGCACCTTTTGGCATTGAGCATGAGGTCATGCCTCTGACACTAGGCATCTGCTCAGTGAGGCCGTTCTGTAGGATGTCCACATCATTTGGGGACTCAACTATGGCTCCTAGTCTGCAGTCATCTGCGAACTTCATTATCCAGAGGCCTTCTGTGTTAGCCTGTACTTCAGAAAAGTAGATACCAAACAGGAGAGGTATCAGGACTGAACCCTGTGGCACTTCACTTCTCACTGGTTTGAAGTCAGATTTGGAGTCTGCATCTTTTACAGTGTGGGTTCTGTCATTGAGCCAGTTGGCAACCCATCTTGTGATGTAGGGATTTATACCTAGTTTAGGGAGTTTAGCTATAATTCGAGAATGGGGGGTAGCATCGAAAGCCTTGGCGAAGTCAAGATAGGCTGTGTGAACCATCTTACCCTCGTCTACGCCTTTGGTGACTGCCTCAAAGAAACCAATCAGGTTCAGAAGGCATTATCTGCCTTTCACAATTTCGAACTGCGTGGGGTCCAGAGTTTGGAGGTTACCAATGTCTTTGTTTATGAGTTCCATGATGATACGTTCCATGGAGTTGCAGACCAGGCTCGATACCTTAATTTCCATAGTGATCAGTATTCCATAGGAATCTGTATTAGAACAACACATGTCCACCTCCCATACAGTGTCTCTGTCCACATAATAGCATTTGACCATGCCTTTGTCATGGAGATGATGATAAGTTAGGGGCAGTCTAAATCTTCTGCAAGGCAACCCTTGGTAAATATCACCATTGCTGAGACTGATGGAGAAAGGGACAATTAACATACTGTTCAGCTAATATAGCCACTACACCTATTACAGTCCTTGTTTCTGTTCACAAAAAATGATGATTTACAAACTTGCTGGTGGCTGCTGCTGACCATTCTATTTTATTTTATTTTTTTCTGAACCACTGTTTCATGTTGTTTGCCATCATTTACAATTGCAGTTGGTCTCGTTACCATAATCCTGTTCTTTTCCATATCATTATATAGTCATTAGACTATGATGTTACACAATTTCACCAGGCTGTGCAGCAGCAATACATGCATCTCTGAGTCTGTTCATACCGTGTGTCACTGCTCACCGAGTGATTTTCCTAATGCATTGTGCTACTAGTTCCTGAACCCTGACAAATAGGTGAACTACCTGTCACTGCTGCAGTGTTTTAGTTAGAACCATAGCTAGTTCTTCATCTACCCTATAACTCTAACAAGGTGCTTGATATAACACCTTGCTACAGTTACTAGAGCTTCTGCCATAATCACAAATGCAGTATTAGCATTCATTTATGCAGTCACAATATCCTAGTGTTTTCATAAAACAATACCCATTCTTCACTTGTGCACCACTGAAATCTGCAGATCCATTCATATCAGCTTGTGCCCAGGGCAGTCACTCCCTTCATCCCAGCCTGGGTTATGGTTTTGCTTATTGTAATTATCTAGTCAGTCATAAGCTATTACTCATTGTAGGGATAGGCCTAGAATATGTAATTATGAGTTCTGAAAGGTTATTGAAGCAGAGTTCCCTTTCACATGTTGCTACATTTATACCGACACTTTAAATGTTTAGATAACCCACTAAAAAGAAATTAATCTATGTACATTGCTAGTAGATGTTAGTAATTAATTGCAAAATAGCAGAACTGGGCAGGACGGGAACAGTACAGTGTTCTTCATTGTAGTCAGCTAGGCTTAGCTGAATCAGCAATGAGGAGCGTACAAATAAAGTGTATTGTGTTCGGGTGACAAGAGTGGTTTTGGGGTTGTTCTTATTCCTAGACATATGGTATTTCTGCAATATATACACTAGGCTTGTTATCCCAGAAGCAATAGTAGTACTGATGTGATTAAGATAAAAGATAAACATAACGTTTCTTTAAATCAGGCTTCTCATATTTTCATATTAATATTATATTGGCTGTAGCACACCAAGGTCAGGGTGAAGGAGGCAACCACCCTGGCTGCAGAGTGTTAAGGGGTGAGACTGAGAATTATTGCATTCCTTTCTTCTGTACATATAAGCTGGTACAGAAAGGTAGAAATACTTTCTGTTTTTTCTTTTGTAGTTCTTTTGAAGAGTTGATGGAGACATGGATTTGTAGGAAGCCTATTGATTTTCTACAGTAAAGGCCAAAGTATTGAAGAGTTGGGGGGTATGGATTTGTCTATTTTAGGAATCCGACTGGCACAAAGTATAAATTGGCTTTTAACAGCAAAAGTCAAAGTTCTTTTTTTTTTTTTTGCTTTTCACTTGAAGAGCTGGGGGGGGGGGGGGGTTAGTGAGCTATTTAGGGACCAGCACAAAGTGATAGACAAGACAGCTATATTTATTTTTTATAGTGGGTTGATGTTGCTCAAGCCATTGGTATTAATATTGTTTATCATAAACAAACTTTCTTTGTTTGAGACTCTTTTGGCAAGAAAACATCTATGCAAAATAGTGACTGGGATCTAGGTTAATGATGTTATCATCTGACCAGGATCTTTTCACAAAAACAGACTACAACAGGTTGCTGAATTTGACCACATTTCTGTTGATGGGTGATATCTCATTATTATGTGGATTTTAGCATTAATCTATGCATTAGGACACCTGAAGCCATGATCAATCTATTTATTCCTCCAGTTTGTTAGAGCAAATGAAAGAAAGTGTTTTGCATGTAAGCTGTATCACTTTCTGTGTGGTAATAAGGTTATATCTTCAGGTGGTATTCATAGTCACTTTGTTTATACATAACAGGAGTCTGTGCAGATTGTGGCTATGCACAGATTCAGTGCAGTTCATACAGGCTATCTATGCTTAGGCAGAATCATTATAGACAGGCTTAGAAAAACTTAAGCAAACTAGACCATAATGAGATTTGCATGTGGAATGCATTACAACTTGTGTAACAATCTCATGTAACTGAAGTATTTTCCTGCTTGTTTGTGAATAATTTGTAGTCACGTTTTAATGTATTTCTGTGCTGTGAGAAGATACCTTTTAAAAGGATAAGTTGTACCCTTTTTATCTACATTACAATCAGTGAAGATGCTTGTTGTAGCTGCCAGGTTAGCTATTTCTAATTATGAGCTGCTTGTCTTGACCATGCCAAAACCGCAAACATCCAGGTGTACTTGCTGGTTCAGACGGGACAGGTATAGACAAAGATTAACCCATTAAAAGTTTGTTGACCAAGAAATTCTTGATAGAGTTAGAGTGAGCAGGGATATTGTAAGGAGTTTAGTGAGTTTGTATGGCCTACAGACAAAGGCTTGGAGGAGAATGCATCATCTTCCTATTCCTTTGGACACCAGGTTATGTATAGTCCTCACCATACTTGACAAACTTCCGGAAACAAACTGGGAATATGTTGGTTATTTCTTAGGCTTCTGCCTCAAGGATACTTTGGTAGTTCCTTGATATATTCTTGGCATATGTGGATCAGTATATTTATCTAGCAGTGTCACCTCAGGGCCTAGTCAGAACTGCAAGTGCCTTATACAGGATAGCATATTTTCCAGAGGAGTTTGGTGCAACAGATTGCACCCATGTTGCTATTTGGTTGTCTTCTGGACCACTGGGGGAGTGTTACTGGAATAAAAGGGCTAGCATTCTATCAACTGCTAGGTAGCGTGTGATACATGGGAGTGCCTCACCAAAGTGTCAGCTCAGCATCCCAGCAGTGCCCATGATTCTCATATCTGACACACAAATTCACTGTACCACCTCTTCTTTCATGATAGGATATGCCATGGTCACCTTGATGGAAAGGGCAAACTTGCAATTAATTTCTGCAGGTATAATTTGATAAATGATTTGCTTGGTAGTAAACCTCCCTTTTTTTGTTATACATCCACTTTTTTTACAGGTGATGCAGGCTAGCCACTCAAATCCTTGCAAACAACAGTTCATAACCCTAGGGGAGTTGTTCAAGAATACTTTAACACTACTCTATCCTAGACAAAAATTGTTGTCAAGTATTTGCCTGCTGAAAACCCATTTCAATTGCCTGGCTCAATATGGGGGTGCCTATCCTCATGACCTTTTACTACATGCAGGATGATTACCATGTGCCACACTCTGCACAACATGATAGTGCTTCAGTCTAGTACTCAGATGACCCATGCTGGCACTGTTCCTTCAACCAGTGATGACAGTGATGGTGGTCAGCAGGCAGTAATATCAAGAAACACGTGTCTGACTCATGCACAGTATATGGCTGCACAGGCAAAGAGGCAACATCTAGTCCACCACTATGGGGCATGACAAAGTAGTGGTACCTTCAATTTAATGTCAACAGGTTAAACTTGATGCATGCAGTGCTAAGCATGGTCTATGCTGTCTGGTGCATGGTCTGCTGTCGTTGTACATCAGAGAGTTTCACTATCATGTAAAGACATTTTTATGATGAATTAATTGACTGTTGTATTTATTGTGTTGGCCATATCTTCACTCTCTTGTCTACCCAACAACAGTTGCTTGCCCATTTCTTGCTAAAAGGTATAAGGATAAGTATAATGACTTAAGCAAGTATAGAGTTATTCAGCGATACTACATTTTCATAGCAGGCATGGATCAAGCCTGTTTGATGCCAGTCATTATTTCTGGTTGCATTACACGTGTTGACATCATTTTTATGTATTTTTGAATGTGCTTAACAAATTGTTATGGGTAATGTTAGCCACTGATGTACAATGATCACTCTGGTGATACTGCACATCAGATTAGTTAACTCGTCCTTTGACACCCATTTCTGTGTGCCAACATTGCTAGATAATTTATTACAGTATTAAAACATGTTTTGTTCAGGTTGTACAGTCCTTCCTTTATTATCCACTTACTAGTATTTGAATAAATATTTTGCAAAACCAAAAGATGGCTCACCCCATTTTTATTTTTCTAATCCTACATGGTGACATCAGAGTTTTACACATTGCAAGTAGTTGTATATTTTTATCCTTGATTTATCGATGTGGTTTGCAATGTAGTTATATATCTAAGGTGTCATGCACAATGTCCTCTAATGATAGTGTAGGTGACTGTCCTAGTGATAGTGATCAAGTGCTGTTATGAGAGCCTGATGAGGAGTTACTGTGATGACATTACCTGATGGATGCAGGGCAACATCTATACCCAGATCTCACAGTGCTGTGGGACCAAGACCTCATCTGTGAAGTTGTACTACATGTTGAGGAAGGCTGATGAGTCCTGTCTGCCTTCTTTTATGTTATGTCACCTGCAGTTGTACCAGTACCTTGAGAATCATGTGGTGTAGGCATACTCAACCCCCATGTTTTGGTGACATTTCTCTGTCCACATCCAGATGTGTTTGCTATGTGAGCCTGGTTAACTTTACTAGTGTGTGTGGAAGTGGACATAGATGCTGTGTGTGACACCGTAGTGCACATGCGGATCACCGTGAAATTGACCTTGGCCTCCATCATTTCCATGTCCTAATGAAATTCTTCAGATATAAAATACTGTATTCTAACCATCTCTACATGACTCTATGTGGCAATGGCTTTACCCTGAAAAACATGGCATATCTCCTACTGGGAAGGCAAGACCTTGAATGTCTCTGGAGCAAGCTGTGACATATGCCTTCATCTACATCCCTTTGCACAGGTGTCACAGTGTCTACTGCAACTCAGAAATGGTGACATCTTCCTAAGCACGCTCTTGCAGTTCACAAGACAGTGACATTGAGCTAAGTGGTATCCCCTCTCTTCAGGTTGCAATGTTAAGTCATCATTCAGTTTGTTTTGTGAGCCTGTGTCACTATTTATATCGTGATGTACCTGCTCTGGGGTGGGGGGTCCTGAGTTATGTTGTTATTGTCAACAGTCATTGTTGTGCTGCTGCAGTCAAAGTATCTGTTTCTGATGATGACCCTATGATGGAATAAATGACAACATGTTGAGACCTCTAATAACCAAGAAAATATTTATGCATAAATCGATGATACAGACAGTTACTATGCAAAAAGATGTTACCATGTTATATCTCTGACAAAGACATCTGGTGATAGAAAGTATAACAGGTTATATACACAAAGATACCCTGCACAGTATATGCCAGCATGAACCAAAGCTGTAGCAGAAAGCTAACTGTAGAAATCATGATCCAAAGAGATAAAGTTAAGCTGGTATCACAAGCAGGACTCATTAGAAACAAAGTTAATTTTATTCAACAGCTTAGCACTTTCATCTAGGTAAAGGCATTCCTCAGAGTTCTTTTGAACATAACCATACTAATTCATTGGATGGTGCTGCCTATTCTCAATATCCCTTATAAAGGCCATGAATTATTAAAACGTGCTCAGCTGCAAAAAATGGCACCTTACACTTTTCCCACTCCAGTGATACATAACATAATAAAAAAATCATTCTTGACATAACTGACAGGTAAAGAAATGCTTCTGATAATGTGATATCAGTGATGTCAGCAAATTGTATGATTTCATAACAATTTCCAAATATGAACAACTTTTTTTTGTAATTCCTTTTAATTTGCTCAAGATTTCTCCAGATTGTGAGCAGCAAACGTGGATGAGCAGACACTAAATTGGTGGAATTAAAGTTATTGGCATTAATTAAGGCACATTCATAAATTTCCTATGCAAATAAAGATCAGTTGAACTGAGCCCTATGAATTGCATCATAGCTGATGTATATATGAGGTTCAGTTCTCATAGAGTCACCTCGGGTTGTCATGGTACACTGCACTGAAGGGTGCTGAGAGCAGGATCACACATACGTTCATAAAAGATCTTAAGCATAATAAAACATTCAATTCCTTTTACATATATTTTAGGTCTAATAACAGCCTGTAAAACTGAACTCTAATCTACTAGTACTATGTTACAAGGACCCATAAAAGACAGAACTGGACCACAACAACATTAAAAGTGTAGTAATGACCTGATTTACAAGCCAGAAACTACTGTATCAAAGAAAAACAGTGAAGACTGCCAATCTTAAGGCCATGACATGCTCTCATAAATGCTTTGATTAACCAAATAAGCACATGCTAATATATTTATGAATTCATTCATGTGTTTCAATTCATTCATGTGTTCTAAAAAATCAACACTACAAAACATCTGTAGAAAGATTTCTAATCACATAAGTAAAGTAGTAAAACCAATGAGAATTACAGATAAAATATCAATGGGACTTGCTCTGTATGCTGAGTAAACCAACCTTGACAGTCAGATATGTTTCATAGTTATTACTCCTATAGGGCTTCATGGTTTGGGTATATTGATGTTACAACAAATTATCTTGGAAATGATCAACAAAGATATAGGCAACCTTTAGACACTGGAACCAACCCAGTTTGGCTTTGTCAAAGGAAGATCATGCCTACTAAACCTGGTAGACCTCTTTGAAAAGTTACAAAGACAATGGATGAGGGGAAATGGTGCATGCTGCCTACCTAGACTTGGCTGAAACATTTGATACAATACCCCACTCAGCTATAGTTTACAAGCACACATTGAACTGGGCATAAACTCCTACATTACTCAATGGATTGCCAGCTGGCTCACAGACAGGATCTAGGTAGTCAGGATTGATGACACCATGTCCACTAAGTGCCTGGGCATCAGCAGGCTACCTCAAGGCTCCGGGCTGGGATTGCTCCTATTTTGCATCTACTTCTGGGAGGCAAAGGCTGATGTCAAGGCCTTTTTGCTGACCAAGATTATAAATGACCATGATGATCATAGATTCCATCCATGACGCAGATATCTTACAAGAATGTCTAGCACAGATAAATGACTGTGCCAAAGTCACAGATTAAAACTCAATGCCAAGAAGTGCATTATAGTACCTTTTTGGAAAACTGTTACCCAGGTTAATTACTCCATTGATAAGACACTCCTAAGAATTGACCCAGTAGTCAGGGATCTGGGAACATATGTAGGGTCTATATTAGAACACCAAACATTCAAAATTTCGAGTGTTCTAATATCGAACCCTATGAATCGAAAATTTAAAACATCGAACATTCAGAACAGCGATTTTTTTTCCTAGGGAAAAAAATTGCTGTTCCAAAACACGTACACCCAACACAAGCACACCAAACAAACAGCAATCCACACACATACACCTAAACTCTTACACCTAACCCTACACTAAACTATACATACACCACTAACTATTCACTTATCTTAACGCAAACCCTAACCCTAAGGTCCGTCACTATCGCATAGTCACCTCACCCACGCCCTAACCCTAACTCACCTACCCCGCCCTAACCCTCACGTCCACACAATCACACACTTACCTGAACCCGACCCATAACTTTCCACCACAGGGCTGAAAATACCGAAGCAACAGAACCGGACAACTGAATTCTTTCCCTAGGAAAAAATTTGGTTTTCTCTTTCTTAGATATTTTCAGCGTTCACTGAAAACGGGTTGATATTAGAACACTCAAAATTTTGAACGCTCTGTGTTATAATATAGACCCACATATGTAGACAGTAATCTGGCCTTTGACCAGCATGTGACCAAGGCAACAAGGAAATCATTCTATGTTACCCAACTTAGAAGTAAGGGCATAGCATCCAGATACAAGGAAGTCACAGTGCAACTTTATTTGGTCCTTGTTAGACCTGTCATTGAGTATAATGCTCCTTTTGGCATTTACCTCACCAGGCATGTGCAACAATCAGAAAACCAACAAAAGTTCCTTACTAGTAGAATCCAGGATATAAATGCATCATCCTGTATTGATTTCCTTAAAGCCCTGTCTCTATACTCTGTCTCCTACAGGTTACTGAGATGTAATCTTTACATGGCATACAAGGCATCTTGGAACTAGCTCTGATGGAACTTTTCACATCTGCAAAATAAACAGCACCAGAACCATTCAATCTAAGGATTTACATTTTGCTTGTGGCATAAATAAGACGTGTTGGTGAGACAGATACGTGGCTGGGATGATCCTCATGCTCTGGAACAGGCTCTCCATCCATGTGAAGCAAAGTCCATCCCTAACCTTATTTAAGTGTAACAATGACCAATGGGTGGGACATCAGAAATTCTCCTAGAGTCTACCCCCATGCCTCTGATACACAGAGACAGACAGTAATGCCCAAAATAATATACTACCCCCCACATAACCTCTAGAAACTTCTAAATTAACATACCCCCTCCTAACAAATGCATATAATACATAGGGACACACTTGGGTTAGATTTCATTAGCCTAGTATATAACTGTGAACCTGTAAACCTATGAACACCACAGACAATGTGGTTCACATTGTTGTATCACCTGACTGTATTTACATCCTTCACTTTATCATTGGCAGTTCATGAGAAGGCATCAGTGAAAGTCCAGGGTCAAGCCCTAAGCTGGTCTGAGAAACAGATCAAGATCCTTCTTTACCTACTACAGGAATCATATCTTCAGAAAATTGAAAAAGCTGTAGTTGTCAATGAGTGAAATAAAACTGACATCTGGTAGGAGTTGACTGAGCACTTGTCATCCCTGGCAGGGATACCCTTCTCTGGGCAGCAGTGTTCACATGGGTAAGATAGACTGCTGAGCTGAAGAAGAGACAAGCTGAGCCAGTGGGTAGCTGAGGTGCAGGGGAGAAGGCCAGAGTTATATTGTGAACATTTTTTTTATTTTAATTTTTTCTTCTAATGTAAAAATGACAATTTGCAACCATGTATTTATAAATAGGTGTATGCATGCATTCATGTATGTGTGAATGACTACAGTAATACTCATATTTATATGTGAATATAGGTGGTGCCAATTTGTTTGAATGTCTAATCTTTTAACAAAATGCTAACATGGTGAATTAATCATTAAACCATTTACAGTGGTTAATAGTAGGGAAAAGAAAGGTCTTGCTATTTTATTGATGTGCAAAATGCATGAGTTGGGAGCTTGACATAAAGACTCGGGAGGTTGCCATAATGGTTGAGGCATTTGCCTTAGAAACACAAGGTGCATGGGTTGATTCTCACATGGGGTAATTGACTAGAGATTTAAAATGACCCATAAGACCAGTTAATCTAGTGTTAATGTAAGAACCTATGATACTGTGAAATATGCAACTTATTTACAGAACAGTTGTTGCACAGACAAAATGACTGGCCAGTGATAACCCCTGCACCTTAGGCACAATGGGAATAAAAGAAAAAGCAGCAAGTGTATGCCTCTATACAACTCATTGCATGCCATGGTGCTCATTTATTTTTCCCAATAAGTATGAACTGTTTGCCTTACAGATAATAGAAAATGTATTCACTCAGAGAAACACAATTCAATGAGTACATCGTAATGGATATTTTCTTTAGTCAAACATATATTCTTGTTAAAGTTAAAATACAATAAGGACATGTGTAAAGCAATTAAGTAATAGCAAACATTTTCCCATCCCCAGACTCTCTGGTGCCTTGCAAAGCAGTAAATCACAGGAACAGAGCATACCCTGTAACACTTTCATGCAACAAGAAAATAGAGAAGTTAAGAAATGAAAGGAAATATTGTCAGAATATAATAAGAACATTCTTTACATCTGGAAGTTTTTTTGGAGATTTTTTCACTGGGCCTTCTCTGAAAATGGGCTTCTACCCAGTCAGACTTTCCCAGTAATCAAATGTCAATAAATAATAAATAAATGTGTTTAAAAAATAGGGCAGAGAGGGATGAGTTAAAATAGATTAACACTCTACAGGCAGATAAAGGCTATGGTCTTAATGATAGTGTCTCACTTAAACCTGCTTTGCCGCTATTAAAACTATGCCATTAATTAGGGTTAGTAATGGTTGCTAAGATGCCTTGATGACTTAACTTTTATTATATAATTGTTGCTGCAATTGTATAGCTATATAAGAAGATGCTCAGAATGTTTTCCAATGATCTGAATAAGTACTTGTAGCACAAAATCGCTCGTCATTTTATTTATTCCATTTTATTTTTAATAAAGTGATAAAGTTTGCTTTAGCCTTGGTGGCCAAGCTTCATCATTAGTAACTATTTGTGAACAAGAAATACGACATTCCAATGTCTCTTGTCTTTGCTATTATTGGCTGACTACAATCCTGAGTAATTTACCAGAAAAATAAAAAATAATATAAGGGAAACAGCAACTATGAATTAAGTCAGTGTTTTTCTGCAAAACTGTGGACAGGTGAGAGCTTCAGAGGTCAGTTTGGAAGGCAGGGCTGCATATCCACAGCTCTTCATAGAGTTATAATTTCTTCTTCTTCAGTGTAGTGACTGTGGACTCTCCATCTCAATCTGTGTGGCTGGAGGGTGCTGCTGGTTGGGTTGCCAGCAGCAGCATTTGCTTCTATTGATCACCAACCAAGGAATAATGACAAAACAGAAGCAGCCTTGAATAGCTAATTTCTGAGAAAGACCTTTGATACTCTTTGAAAGATAAGTGAAAATGTAGAAAGTTTATTTTTTATGTAATTCTTCTGTTCATAAAGGGCTGCGAAGATTAAGATTTGGCACCTTTTTTAAGTGTGGCAGGAACAGTGTTACACAATATATCATGCTTGTAGAAATTAGTATGAAATCAAATTGCTATGGCTTATGCTTGTGAATGTGTTTGTATAGGGGCTTGTAGTGTATATAAGAGTAACAAGTTGGTTAGAATTTATTTTGCTGTCCATCAATCAAATGTCAGCACTGCACACATTAAGTCCTTATCTTTGAGGGTCTAGACTGGATGTTCTGTAAAACAATTGATCTTTGGTACAGTGGTATCTCCCAGTGCTTTCTCTTTAGCTGAGTCCTTCATTGTGGCACAATATGTGTGAAGTCTGTATGTCTTCTGTGTCTCTTTGTGGATTTTAACCAGGTGGTGCTTTGTCTTTCTTATTCTCCAAAGACATGCCATAGTTTGACTCTATGTAAATGCGTATAGATCAAAATGCTGAGACCAAAATGCAGACAGTTACAAGACTGATAGCAAAATAAAAAAAACAGTTCATAATGTTAACACATTGAAGTGCAGATACTCAAAATAGAGAGTAAACATTAAATGTATATCAAAAAACAAACACCCTACTTCTCTGATAAATCTACACTAAAAATATGTTGTTGTTTGTCTTTCGGCTTTTCCCGGTTAGGGGTTGCCACAGAGGAACTCCGGTCCGCTAATGATTGGCAGTAGATTTTCATGAACGCCCAAGGTGAACAAGAAATAAACTGTAACATTCATACTGATACCATATAACGTGGTTTCCCTGAATAGTGATTATGTTGCAGAAAGGATTTTGGTAAGGTACTGGGTTAGGCTCAGGACCTATCTTTACATATGCAATGAAATTCTAAAATAATGGGTTTAAGTCTAAAATGATTTCTGGAAAACAATAATATTATGATTTTAAATAAATGAGTCAAAGCTTTCTCAAGATCTAGGCTTAATGACTGCTAATTTTAGTTTATTATAATTGCATAACAAGTTACAATATCTATATCTATCAATCTACTGATGTAGATATAGATAGCTATATCAGGGATAATCTTGTTTATTCCAGAAGCGTTATTACTTTAGCTCTTTAATTAAATCTTTATCGCCATCAAAGATATCAGTTTTAGTAAAAATCTAGTATATTCTTCAGATAATTTACATTTTATGTTTGAAATTAAAATTATTTTAACTATTCCCAATCTATTATACCAGTATAATTTTACTGACATCATCATCATAGCAATCTTTAAAGACATTAATTATATCTGCATTTTTAGCTTCTTATCATTATTTGGATTTTTTCTGCATGCTATTGGATGAGTTTTTATGATAATTTTAGACCGCAGGCAGGACCAACCTATGTAATTCTGTTGTCCTTACTTGCATATTACTATAATTTCATTTTTTACAATATAGATTCTACCTAGTGATCATGAGCGGACAGGTGATCTGCTGTGGTGACCCCTAACCAGGACAAGCGAAAAGAAGAAGAAGAATTCACTAAACGTATGCTTTTTTGTCCCTTCTCGGCTTTTAGGACTCAAAAATTATTTACCCTAGTCTGTCAGTTTATTATGACAATATATTATTTTGCCAAATAAAAAGATAAAAAGGTTTCCAAATATTCCTAAAATGATTACAGACATGACTTCCTGATTGGTATCTGAATTACAAAAAAAATGCATTTAGTTTATTAACCATCTCAAAAACATTCTAATCTGGTCATGTAAAAGATATTCTATTGGAAGCAGTGGATAACCAAGAGGAAATTATGAATCGTAAGGAAATGACATTACAATTAGTTACAGGATTTAAATAAATCTAGTTTACAGTTGAAATAACTAGAAATAAAAATTCAATGATCTAAAAGAAAAAATAAATAAATAAAAAAATAAAAATAAAAATGCCTGTGGTAAAAGATTTTGATTATGCTAAATAATTTATGTCATTCAAATGTATTATACTTCACCAGATTCTAAATTCTTTAGTTGAAGCTGATATTTTTGGCTATTTTATAATTTATTATACTTTGCCAGATTCTAAATTCTTTAGTTGAAGCTGATATTCCTGGGTATTTTATTGCATTTGTGTCATCTTTACCTAAAGCATACTTAAAGTCCTCCAGCAATGTCATTTTGTGTTGTTTAGCAATTTTCTAAACACTGCTTAATAAATGTTACCTCAACCTGTGGTATCTAATACATACTGGCTAAAGTTATGATTTTTTCCTATTCATCTACAAACATTGGAAAACAATTTTTTGTTATCTGTGTAGAAGTATAGTACCTTGATCAGGACTGTTGTTTTCCTCACTAGCAATAACTCTTCTTTTCTGTTTAAATGAAGAGTTAAACAAAATTACATTATTACATAGAGAAAGAAAGATGTGTTTTCATCTCATGATTTGATTTTCAGATTCATTTTAATAGTCTGCATCTGCTTTAGCGAAGGTCTTTAAGCCTATATTAGCATTTCCAGTACATAGTTGCACTGCGTTTTGCTGTTTAAGTGGTCTAACTGTTGGTGTTAAACCCGAGTTTCATTATTATGTACTGAATCTGTGGCAGGCTAGTTCAGGACTTGTCTTTGCATTAAGACAGTACCAGGCCAGTCAGCACAGAGCCAATGGACTAATTATTTTTCCCTCCCACACACCCTGTTGTAGTTGTGCTCTTAAACCTAGTATATTTGATGTTGCCTGCCTCTTATGATAATTTGATAACATAATTCCCTGCCTCTATCTGTTTATTGGCTATTGACAATAAGCACACATAAGTATCATTTTGCAAACTCTTCCCCAGTAAACTACTCACCAGGCTAAAAGACCTTTGATATAATTGTTTAATAATGAGCATACTGATAATGTGTGCCCTGATTTTAGTATCAAATTAGTGAGTCTTTTCTTACTATAAATTAGTTTTGCAAACTCTTCCCCAGTAAACTACTCACCAGGCTAAAAGACCTTTGATATAATTGTTTAATAATGAGCATACTGATAATGTGTGCTCTGATTTTAGTATCAAATTAGTGAGTCTTTTTTTACTATAAATTAGTTTAGTGGTTCTTACTGGTGGCCAAAGAAGTTTTCCAGGCTAGTTTTTTTGCACTGAACTTTAAATACTCAGTAGCAAGTCCACCCATACATTATTCTAAAACTGAACTGCAAGCAGCTATAGTGACCCCTGCCCCAAGAGTCATTCCTGAGAGTTTTCACGGACCGGCACTTCCCCACTTCTCAAGTCAGCCTGATTGAGATGGGTGTCCCTAGACAGTGTAAGAATTGCCTTATGCTGTCTGATGATCATCTATTACCCAAACAACATAACAAAGTGTGTGAGAGATGTACATATATAATAACCATGGAGGCAAAAACATCACACGCAGTAAACTCAGACACCAAAATTGTCACCAGTAAACTACACATCCCACGTCTCCAAGGCCATCACAATACACATAATCCATCATATGCTGAGGTGGTAAATAATAACTTGGCTCAAACTCAAAAGACCTCCTAAACACAACACAGGCATGAAGCACAATCAGCATATTAAGCACAATGATTCCTAAAATCATAGATGCTGAGCCCATAAGGCAGGCATTGACAAAACCAAACATTCATGCTATAAGTATGTTGATTGTATGACATGCAGGTGTGCCTCTTACCAGGCTGACCAAGGAAAGAGTAGTGGTTGGTTATGTGTCTGGTGCCAGCATCTGTCAGATCATGCATGCACTCAAGTCCTTGAACAACAAGTACCAGTATAACTTTGTCATAGTTCTTGCTAGTGTCAATGTGTACCTGTCTGGACTTTATGAAGAGAGACATGAAGGAGCTGTCAGACTGTGTGTCCAAGGCAGATATGACTCTGGCATAGAGTACTATTCTATCTTCTCAAACGATGATGCTGTGATATGAGTAAACAATATTTGACTTCAGTAGTTGGCTTAGTTTTTGCTGTCATTCAAAGGGGGTTCAATATTTGTCAGCCTGGGAGGATATTATTGACAGGCCAAGCTGCTTCACCAGGGATGGCCTGCATCTGTTCCTTCTAGGGTTTTGATTTTTAGCAAAGACATTGTCCACCCCATAGTGCCTTTTTTTACACAATGCTACTCTGATAAGCCTACCAACATAATGAAACAAGCTAGGAGCCTAAACAAGAAACTCCACTCCTACAAGTCCTTCTAACCCTGGAGGACATAGACATCTGTCTAGTGAGTGAGACATGGTTTAAAATAGTGAAAAGCTCTCCAGCTGTGTAGAGCTATATTTCCTTCCACAAGTTTAAACCAGCTACTACACAGGAAGAGAAAAAATGTGAAATTATCTCAATCTACACCTAGAACAGACTCACAACATGATACAGAAGAGCTTCTTCTTTGTCTCTAAATAAATATCAGACTCACATCAAAGCTGATAAGGCAACATGATGCACAAGAGCTTATTCTTTATTTCTAAATAAATATCAGAAAGGTCCCACACCACATATTAGCTAGCAAGAGAACTATTTTCATGACCAGAGTAATTCCTGACAGAAAGCCATAAAACCTAGCTACAGGAACTAGTATCACACAGTATTAAAACGTAAACTATTTTTCTAGGTGATCTAAACTATCCAGCTATAGACTAGGACTTGTACACCACCAGTATTGCACAAACACATACATTGCTAGACTTTGTCAATAGAAATACCCAGAAACATTAGTTAGAGTTTGCACTAGAGAGAATGACATTCTGGATCTTGTCCTTACAAATATAGGAGTGTCTTGCACCATCACATGCACATCTTTAGCACTTGTTAGGTCTGACCATAAAACAGACTACTTCAAAATAAAACTGAAACCACTGATTCCTTCCACCTATGGTACCTTCAGAAATGTATTTAGGACAAACTACCTACTCCTAACTGATACATTGGCAAGCTTTAAACCCCCACCAAACCCAGTTATTTCCACTGAATATGCAGAAATGTACACCACCACACAATACCAGCATGATAAACAGCTGCATAAATGCATTTGTACCCTGTAGAAACAAGTGCAGGGCAAACCCCAGAAACAAACCCACATGATGGAAACATAATATCAACAAGCTTTATAATAAAAGGAAAATAATTTTGGCCAAACGTAAGAAGAGTAATTCCAAGAAAGTTATAGCCCTTGTCGCTGAAGTAAACAAACAAGGAGCTTAATAAAAATCACCAAACTCAAGTTTGAGGCTAAAATATCTACCCAAGCCAAAGGCAAAGGCAATCATAAGGCTTTTTTTATTTATATTTATAGTCTCAGAAGCACAATGCAGCAATGCATGGAGCTGATTAGGAAGGGTGTTAACTACACTGAGGCTGAGATATAGCTAACCTACTGGCTGATAAATTTAGCTCTAACCCCATTCTCTTCCCTCCATCTGTCCCTCAAGATATTACTGAAACTGTCTCGCCTCCAGCAATTACATAAGACCATGTCCTAAAAGTGCGATCAAAAGCTAAAAATGCTGCATTCATGTATCCTGACAACATCACTGGATATATCTTAAATAGCGTTAAGCACAATTTAACAACACTGATCAATCTCAGACTCCATATGGGTTTTGCAGCAAATGAATGGTGAATGCCTACAGTCATTTCCCTGCATAAGGGAGGATCTTCCACAGTCCCAGACAATTACAGATCCATAAGTCTAACCAGTCTCATGTGCAAAGCCATGGAAAGAATTATCATGGAATTAATCAATCAAGACATGGGGAAGCTCCAAACACTTGACCTGTCCCAGTTTAGATTCATCAGGAACAGGTCATGCTTACTCAACCTGGTGGATTTTTTTTTTTTTTGAAAAGTCCGTCAAAGCAATGGATGAAGGCAAAATGGTACACACCACATACCTCAACCTGGCCAAAGCTTTTGACAAATTCCCCATCCAGACATTGTAGAAAAGCTAAATAAACTGGAAATTGACCACTATATCACTTGCTGAATTGCCAACTGGCTCACAAATATGATGCAGATAATCAAAATAGGGGAAGTCACCTCCAAAAGAGACTAGTCACTGGTGGTGTCCCCCAGGGTTCATGTGCTGGGACCTCTCTTGTTTGGCATCTACTTTTCTGTAGTAAAAATCAATGGCAAAGTGATCTGACTAAGTTTGTGGATGCCTGTAAGCTAGGAGCAGTTATTGAATCCCCAGATTATTTAACCATTCTGTAGGAAGGTTTGTTCCAAGTAAATAACTGCTGCCAAAATCATTTAGTGAAGCAAAATACCAAACAATGCATTACTGTGGCCTTTGAGTAGTCACCTACCCCAGGGAACTACCACATTATAAATATGCTGACTCTATTGTTTGAGACTTTGAACTTATGTAGATTGTGATCTAACTTTTGACCAACAAGTGTCCATTGTTGTAAGAAAGCCCTTTTATATTGAACAGCTTATAAACAAAGGGATTATGTCTAGATCTAGGGATTTCATTGTCCCCTTTAATGAGCCCTCATTAGGCCAGTCATTGAATATAATGCCCCCTTTGGCATGTATCTCATTAGGCACATGCAACAGTTGGAACACCCACAGAGATATCTTACTAAAATTATACAAGACTCAAACTGGAGGTTGGAATTTGGCATAATGGTTAAGGTGTTTACCTCATATGCACATGGTACAGGGTTTGATTCCCACCTTTGAGGAAAATTGCCTAAACTTAAAATGACCCACCAGGGTAGTTAGCCGAGTACTTAAATGAACAGCATGTCCTTCAAGAACCAACTTAAAGCCCTGTTACTATATTGGTTATCCAACAGACTGTTAAGAGGTGACCTGTGTCTCTGTAACCCCAAAACCAATAAATTTACTACACATCAGCAAGTCAAACAGCATCAGAAATATTCAGTTTAGGGATGTAAATCTTGTCTGCAACATTAATACAATGATTTAGAGGGACAGGTATATCTCACAGAGAATACTGCTTCTCTGGAACAGGCTCCCTATCCACATCAAACAAAGTTCATCCCCTGTCCATATTCAAATGCAACTTATATCTATGGATAGGAAACAAAAACAATTCTGTAGGACTGCCGCCTGTACTACTTATTGACAAAGCAGCTCCTAAATGCTTTATCCCATGCATGGGTCCCCACAAATTATCTATGGTATGATCCCAGTTATTCTCATTATGGGTAATATATAATTATTGACCATGGGATAAATAAGGTCAGTCTATAACCAAATGACATAGGTTATTTTGAGCTCAAAAGTGAAAAGCAGCTAGGCTTAAAATGGCCCTCAAGAACAGCTGACCTAGTACTTATCTATGAAACTATGACCCAATGAACACTAAATCCTTAACATTTAGTACATGAGCAGAGCCTTCTAAAAGGCATGTCTGTTGTAAAAAAATGTTCATTGTTTGTTTGAAAAAAATGTAATCAAAATCTCTCTTTTACTTCCATCTTTGAGTTCATTTATGCTTTTAACACCTATTGAATTATCGCTTGTAACAGAGGTGAATTTAACTTTAAACAAAAGAGAACAAACCATATTAACATGTTCACAGTTACAAAAATTATATACCATATATTTTCTTCTGCAACATTACATAAATCGGTCAGTTCCTGCCTTCCCTTAAACCTCATTCCTCCTCCAAAACTTTTATTCTGCATGTATTGTTCCCACAATTTCCATTCTTTTTCTGTGCAATTTGCTCCTATCCTTTTCTAAGGATCCCACTTCCAGTTCTTTTATCTTTGTTAGAATATTCACCACTTCAAATATGGTCAGTTTAGACTTTAATTTCTATTTTCTAATAATTGCTTTTTCGGCAGCCACCAGAATTAAACTTAACAAGGCCTTAATATGTATAGGAAATTCAGATAATTTATTCCAGCTAAAATTGCCCAGTATTTATGACAGAGTACTTTATAGACAATTTTTAAAGTCTGTCATTTATGACAGAAAAACATTTAAAACAAATGTCTGTAAAATTAGAATATACTATCACCTTTAGCATTCCTGTTTAGTATAGAAAATATTATTGTAATCTGCACAGATGCCAGCATATGAAAATAAAAAAAAATGTTTCACAGTATATGATTAAATATACAATCTAGTAAAGCATTAAACTAAAGAAATAAATGATGCCTATTCCAGAAATGAAACCTAAGGATTCTAGTCTGACAAAGTAACTTAACAGGAGTGTGTTATACTTTACTATACAAACTCTTTAGCTTTAATGTCAATGTCAGTTGCAAATGCAGTAATTCTAAGTAATTACTTATCTGAGTTTGCTTTAATATAATTAAAGTGTAAATGCGTTACCTAGTGTTGTTAAAGGAAACTATTGCCAAGTTCTGCTGTTTGTATATTTACACTGACACGTGGACTGCAAGATCCAAATTCAGTACTTCTTTGCCACTTATATTCATGTCACGAAAAAGAAGGACGTTTTACTCAAATTGGTTATAAATGTTTCCTTTATAGGTATGTACCTGTAGGCTATCAAGTCCCTTAACAATTACTTATTTGCTAAACATAATGAATTTTCTATTTAGCTTTATCTCCCAAAATAAGATGTAACACCCATAACATTAGCCATTTCATCTTTCCTCAACTCTGGAAATAATGTGTGCTTTAGAAGGATAGAATATATCCCTTGCACAGACCAAAATTTGGACTGCTTGATTATGTTTACTTAAACACCTGAGAATATGATGTTATCTAGCCTGCAAATGGAGTTAACAGTCTACATCACCCTAAACCCCTTTTCTCTGACCCCATTTGCATCTGCTTCATGCTCTTTTTGACAGCCTTTAGGAGCTGTGTTTCTATCATGCAATTTCTCTAAAAAAAATTCATGGGATCTTCTTCAAAAGAAAAAAAAAATCAGAAAAAAAGAACTTCAGTTGTATAGAACAATGACCACAGAACAAAGGTGTGGAAGACTCTGTCAGCCACTTGAACACGATAAATTCCACTTTGAAACTACTTTCTAAATTCAAGTGGAATTCAGACTTCTAGCATTGAATGTGGCATTGAACCTTCAACATCAAAAACAGTTCCTTGACGTACCACCAACTGGGGAAATCCAATCATTGGTGGTGATGATAAGGACTGCTGTGTTACCTTATAATACCAACTGGTTTTAATAATTGTTTATTTTCCCCAGTGCCTCATTATTCCTACTTTAGCACTTAACAACTAACACCCATATCTGACATTTGACTAAAAATAAATCTTCACATAATTTTGCAAACAATTGACCCACTATAAACTTTGGAATGCATCCATACTTTGTCAATGTCACCTTTTTTTCTCATCCCATCCAATATTCATTTTATCTCTAACCAGTGAAGCAGTGTGACACTTGGAAAGTAATTAAGTATAATATTGTCAGCGGCAGCCAATTCTCCAAGTACTTCTACATGCAGTATAATTACATGTCTACCATTCCTTTTGCAAATTGATGAAGACAAGAATAGTAGCACAGATTCAAGTGTGTATAAGTGAACATGTCTCAATATAGTTCAAAAATTGTGGTTTTATTGAATGGATTTCCACAACCCCTGCTTTCCTTACATTCTCAGAAGTGATTTTTGGAAGTGTAGACTAATGTCCCCACTTTAAACCTTATATAGAGAACTAATTCATCTTACAGCCTCTCAGTTATTGAATTGTAAACATTTAGCCTTCAGAATACTTCCATTTTGAAGTGTGACATCCTGGTAACAGAAGCATGAAAAATGAGGTTTGGCAACAAACCAAGTTGTCCCGGGACATCTTCAAGATGGGTTAGATTGATATACTAGTCGGAGTTAAAGGGAGGGACGGATGATTGGGAGGAAATGAGGTAAGGGTGGGAAGGGGCTTAAGGGATTTAGACAAGTGTAGCTGGGTAAGTAACCACATTTTTACGTGAACTTGCTACAGTGCAGGTTTATATCCATGATGACTGGGTTGTATTAAGGGATCAGGTAGGCCTTGGATTAATAATGTGTACAGGGAGGAAAGTGGGTAAGTTTAGTTTATTCTTTCTGCTTTCCTAGTTGGTTAGTATTAAAGCATGGGGGGGTTGAGTATCTTGGGCAGTGGAATGGGTACTTTGGTAGTTGTATTCTGGGAGGGAGCTCTGTGGTAGAACTATATAAGAATGATATACCACGGGGAAAAAAAAAAAAATATATATATATATATATATATATATATATATATATATATATATATATGTATGTATATATAGTAAGTCGGCTGGATGATAGAGGCTTGGTAGGGCATTATGCACCCAGTATACAGCGTGCCGCTTGTTTTCTGACTCTTGTTTTCTAGCTCAAAAAAAAAGGGTAGTCATTGGTGATGATAGGGTTTCCATATAATTCCCTGTGTTGTGGACTTTGTTTCCTCAGTATACAGTGTGAATTTTGTTTTTCTAACTCCTTGCCTGGCAAAGTAGTCATTGGTGGTGACAGGGCTCTGTATTGTGTGGCTCTATTTAAGCTGCAAGTAGTTTTCGTGGGCTGGGTTATTTTGTGTTCCTAGATGCCCCTGCGAATGAGTGGTACAAGAATTCGTCTATAGTTTTTTTTTTTAATATTTCCATTGTCTGTAAAGACACTGGGTAATACATCTGTAGTCCGGTAGTCTGTACAGACACTGGGTAAATGGGCGGGCTATGTCAGCAAACGATAACAACAATTGAGATCTCACTGTTCGTTACTGAGTAATGGTCTGTTCACTGATATGGTAAAGACATGGACTTAGGGTGCATATTTCTAAACTGTGGAAGAAACAATGTTTATTTGTACATGAATGGAATGATGGAGGTTTGCCAATTATGGCTGTGGTAGACTTTAGAAAAATTCTTCATTTGCTTGTAACAGCCCTGCCTTGCATTGTGGTGCTGAAAGTACTGTTCATGGCTTAGACGTAGCTGCTGGTAATTCTCGTTGATGAGCATGCGCTTCGGAGCTGTTATACATCCCAAACCACGTATTGACAGGGAAACTTTTTTTTTTTTTTAAATATAGAGCTGTATCACTTGTAGGAGGTACATATATTTTATTCGCAGTAGTTCTGGCTTGTTAAACTTGATTTCTGTATTAGTAGCTGTATTTAGAGCACAACCAAAAGCTGTTTGCTGAATTTCCTGTTTGCACTTAATTTTAAATCGTTTTTTTCTTAAAACTTGCATATTTTCTGTCCTTGACCTAGCACTCTTGTGTGGGGTCATTTACTGCACTGTTATAACTTGATATTACTTGTGAACCTCTGCTATCTCTGTAAAAAACAAAAACAAAACAAAAAAATCTTGCTTTTTTCCCACTTTTCTGAGAGTTAAAAAAGTTCAGTTACAGGCTTGCTGTTCCTGAACTGTTTGAAAGATTCTGTGAGGCCATTTTTGCTTGGGCTGAAGGAGGGTCTCTGTGTTTATCAGTGGGAGTGACTAACATTGAGCAGCTTCCCTGCCCCCCGGAGAGGTGGTTACTGACTTGAAACTGTAGTTTTATTGGCCACTAGGGGTCATTTCCATAACTCCTTCATCTTCCTCTCTTAAAACCTAGTTGCCTCGTGGTTTGAGCGTCTTTTCAGGCTTGTTGGCTGTTGGTGAAGCACCTCCAAGAGGAAAAACGCTGAGAGAAGAAGGAGCACTTTTGAGATTTTAAGTATTTTTCTCTGTTTATTTGCTAAGTTTTTCTGCATAGCTGCCTAGCTTGAGCATTTTCTGGCTTGTTAAACTTGATTTCTGTATTAGTAGCTGTATTTAGAGCACAACCAAAAGCTGTTTGCTGAATTTCCTGTTTGCACTTAATTTTAAATCGTTTTTTCTTAAAACTTGCATATTTTCTGTCCTTGACCTAGCACTCTTGTGTGGGGTCATTTACTGCACTGTTATAACTTGATATTACTTGTGAACCTCTGCTATCTCTGTAAAAACAAAACAAAAAAAAAATCTTGCTTTTTTCCCACTTTTCTGAGAGTTAAAAGTTCAGTTACAGGCTTGCTGTTCCTGAACTGTTTGAAAGTTTCTGTGAGGCCATTTTGCTTGGGCTGAAGGAGGGTCTCTGTGTTTATCAGTGGCAGTGACTAACATTGAGCAGCTTCCCTGCCCCGGAGAGGTGGTTACTGACTTGAAACTGTAGTTTTATTGGCCACTAGGGGTCATTTCCATAACTCCTTCATCTTCCTCTCTTAAAACCTAGTTGCCTCGTGGTTTGAGCGTCTTTTCAGGCTTGTTGGCTGTTGGTGAAGCACCTCCAAGAGGAAAAACGCTGAGAGAAGAAGGAGCCACTTTTGAGATTTTAAGTATTTTTCTCTGTTTATTTGCTAAGTTTTTCTGCATAGCTGCCTAGCTTGAGCATTTTCTGGCTTGTTAAACTTGATTTCTGTATTAGTAGCTGTATTTAGAGCACAACCAAAAGCTGTTTGCTGAATTTCCTGTTTGCACTTAATTTTAAATCGTTTTTTCTTAAAACTTGCATATTTTCTGTCCTTGACCTAGCACTCTTGTGTGGGGTCATTTACTGCACTGTTATAACTTGATATTACTTGTGAACCTCTGCTATCTCTGTAAAAACAAAACAAAAAAAAATCTTGCTTTTTCCCACTTTTCTGAGAGTTAAAAAAGTTCAGTTACAGGCTTGCTGTTCCTGAACTGTTTGAAAGTTTCTGTGAGGCCATTTTTGCTTGGGCTGAAGGAGGGTCTCTGTGTTTATCAGTGGCAGTGACTAACATTGAGCAGCTTCCCTGCCCCCCGGAGAGGTGGTTACTGACTTGAAACTGTAGTTTTATTGGCCACTAGGGGTCATTTCCATAACTCCTTCATTTGTCCTCGGAGGAGTGGTTTAGGGCAGTGACTTGTGGTTTGTTGGCCAATTTGTGTCATTTCCTGTCTTTTCCAGCCCCCTGCTATAAAGCACGCTTTAGCGCGATTTAGCCTGGAGTTGCTACTGTTGCACACTAGGGCAGCGCCGGTTAAGCAGGTTTAAACTATTCGGGCTACCTAAAGTCCACTCTTCAAATTTTCCCTTAAAACTACCTTCCTCGAACTATACTACTGATCTAATCAGCGTATCCTATAATTAAAAAGATCATCTCTACTTGACTCCAAGTAGACTATTCTCTATCTGTTAAACGTAGCACTTGCTCCTACAGTACTTATTACCTTGATACGGCACTCTTGTCATAGATAGTACCCCAAAAAGGCAACCCCCATTTCTCGGTCACCCACGTCCCCCGGAATCTTTTTTAAAGTTTTTTGTCTATTCCTTCTAGCATGTCGAGGGATCAGTTGCTAGTGTCCTCTCCTGCTCAGCTGGTGAACCTGGGAATATTGAGGCAATGTTACAATTGCCTCATGTACACAGACAACCCTCTCCTCCTCCCACAAAACACAAATACATGCGAGAGATGCAACTACACGGCCAAACTGGAGGCTGAGCTCTCTCAACATAGGACTGGCAAGACCAGTCAGGAGGAGAAGGTTACCACACACACTATAGACCCAGTCTCACATATTACCATTACAACCTCAAATCATACACATAAACACACAAAGACATACTCGGAGGCTCTGATCAAAAATCTACCAAAACAGCAGAGGCCACCAAAGCAGACACCCAAACAACCACCACCTCAGAACACAACACCTGCAACACATAGACCTCACAGTCAGAGTGTCAAACAGTCACAGCCCTTAAGGCCAAACACAATGCCAGACACACTAGTCATTGGTGACTCCATAGTCAGACACACTGACGTCCCGCCACCAGACTGAGTAAGGAGAAGGTCACAGTAAGCTGCCTGTCGGGCGCTAGAATCCGCCACATAACGCAAGCACTCAGGTCTCTCAACAGCAGGTACAAATATGATTCAGTCATTGTCCACGCTGGTGTAAACGACCTGAGACGTACCTCCTTGGACTACATGAAAAGAGACATTGAGGAGCTCTCTGATTATGTAGCCCAGACAGGTATGACCCTGACCTTGAGCAGTATCCTACCTTCACCAAGAATGATGCCACAATACAGAGATAAGATGATCAGCTTTAACAATTGGCTTAAACACTGGTGTCATTCAAAGGGGATCCAGTGTCTGTCTGCCTGGGATGACATGCTGGACAAGCCACGCTGCTTCAAGGGACGGCTTGCACCTGTCACCCTGGGATTCGGATATTGGCAAAGGCTCTTGCCACCCCCATAGTGCCTTTTTAGGCAAGGCTCAAATTCTAAACCTACCACCCTAGAACACAAAAAGGAAAAAACTAAGGGTAATGCTGCTCAATGCCAGAAGTCTAAATCTCAAAATGCACGCACTCGAGGCCCTTCTCAGTATGGAGAACATCGATGTCTGTGCTGTGACAGAAACCTGGTTCAAGGCTCCTGAGAGCACCCCGGCGCTATCAGGTTTTACCTCATATCATGCCCGCCCCAAAATCTGGACAATACCAAGAAAGGAGGGGGGGGTATCCATATTCATCAAGGACACCCACACCTCAAGACTGGTGGCAACGCACGATGCATCGGAGACCATCCAGGTGCAATTAACCATAGGCAAGACTGCTCTGCAAATTGTAGCATGTTACAGGCCACCCTCACAAACTCAGGAACCTCACATGGCCTTCCTGAAAACACTAGAGGGATAAATGTATCACCAAACACCATCATACTAGGTGACTTCAATTACCCTAATATAGACTGGGAACACTACTCAAGCCCAAACACCCTAGCCCAAAAGTTCCTGGAATTCATAAACTCAAATGCCATGGAACAACTAGTCACCATCCCCACAAGAGGAGATAACATACTTGATCTCATCGTCACGAACATGGGAGCACAATGTTCAACACCGGAGGTGTACCCTCACTGGTGAGATCAGACCACAAACTAATCTCGCTGGAGGTCCTCATCCCACCCCCACCTGAAATAAAAAGACCACAGTAAAGAACTTCTCAAAAGCCGACTTCACACTTCTAAAGACTAGTGTGGTCTCCTTTAAGGCCCCGAGCTGGCGGAAAACAGTACTCAAGCCGCTGAATCACTTACAAATGCCTTCTACCAGCACCTGCAGGACTGCATGGATAAGGCAATCCCAAGCAAAACAAAGACTCTTTGTACCAAAGGCAAGCATCCAGTCTGGTGGACCCCAGCCATAAACAAACTCTACAACAAAAGGAGGAAGCTACTACAAGATAGAGCAAAATCCTTAAAAGGTAAGACACCCTTGATCACTATAAGTAAAAACTAAGAGCTCTCATAAAATCATCCAAAGCAAATTTCGAGAGAAAAATAGCTAATGACTCAAAAGACAATCATAAGGCCTTCTTTAGCTATGTTAGAAACCTGGGAGGAAACTCCCAGATATGCTCAGAGCTAGTTCAAAATGATGTGAAGATTACTGATCCTACAGACATTGCCAACATACTGGCTGACAGGTTCAGTGCAAACTTCTCCCCTCCCCAAAAGGAGAGATATCTATACCAAACGATTGCAGCCCCCAAACATCTCCAGCGCCCAAGTGAGAACTGCTCTCTCCAAAGCAAAAACACAGCATCCATGGGACCTGATGGTGTCCCCGGCTGTGTGCTCCATGAACTCAATGAGGAATTAAACCCACAGCTAGGACAGCTGTTTAATCAAAGTCTTACCTCTGGATACGCACCCAGGAGTGGCGCACTGCAACTGTGGTACCACTTCACAAAGGCGGTGCCTCCACCGACCCTGGAAATTACCGCCCATTAGCTTGACAAGCCTTATCTGCAAAGCCATGGAGAGGATCATAATGGACCTCATAAATAAAGACATAGGGAATTTGCAGACTTTGGATCCAACCCAGTTTGGCTTTGTCAAAGGCAGATCATGCCTTTTAAACTTGGTTGACTTTTTCAAACAGTCACCAAAGCCATTGATGAGGGAAAGGCAGTCCATACAGCCTACCTCGATCTGGCTAAGGCCTTCGATACAATACCCCATTCGGTATCATTGAAAAACTCATCAGCTTAAATGTCAACCCATACATCACAAGATGGGTTGCAAACTGGCTGAGTGACAGAACCCACAGGGTCAGAGCTGCTGGCGCCATGTCAGACTCAAAGCCTGTCACAAGTGGTGTCCCACAGGGCTCAGTCCTGGGCCCACTCTTGTTTGGCATCTACTTTTCCGAAGTACAAGCAAACACAGGAGGGTTATGGCTGACAAAGTTTGCAGATGACTGCAAACTGGGCCATAGTAGAAAACACATCTGACACAGATATCCTTCAGAAGGGTCTCACAGAAACGGATAACTGGTGCCAGAGCCACGGCCTAAAGTTAAATGCCAAAAAATGCATAGTCATACCCTTCGGGAAAAACAAGGTTACCCCTAGATACCAAATAGGTGGCAATCCACTGAGCACAGAAGAAGTTATCAGGGACCTGGGGACCCAGGTTGATAGTAGTCTGTCATTCGACACCCATGTAGCTAAAGTAGTTAGGAAGACCTTCTACATTGCCCACCTTATCATGAAGGGATTCTCATCTAGATCAAGGGAGGTCATAGTCTCCCTTTACTCATCACTCATCAGACCAATGATTGAGTACAATGCCCCATTCGGAATGTATCTGACCCGACACTTGCAGCAGCTGGAGAGGCCACAAAAGTTCCTCACCAAAAGGATAAAGGGTCTCAAAATCTGTCCTATGCTGCCCGACTGAAAGAACTCCAGCTCTATTCAGTCGCCACCGCTTGCTCAGAGGTGACCTTTGCCTAACATACAAGGCCATGTCAAACCCAGATTTGATGAATATGCTTCACCTCAAAAATCTAGATCCATCAGAGCCACAAGGGCGGGAGACTTAAACCTTGACACGGCTATTAATAGGACGTGCTGGAGGGATAGATTCATCACCCAAAGACTCCCTATGCTGTGGAACAAAATCCCGGTACATGTGAGGCAGAGCACCTCGCTGGCCTTGTTCAAGAGAAATCTTGACCAATGGATGGGAGATCGCAGATATACCCCAGGGATTACCTCAGTGTCACTGCTCGACAGAGGCACAGAAAAATAATGGGTATAGTTCCCCATACTAAAGGGGTGGCCTAAGCCACAAAACGATGGGCTAGGCTTGTAAATGCCCTCGGGCAGATAGCCTAGTATGAACCTATGAACCTATGAACCTATGAACAACCCAGGCTGTTAACTGTGCATGGAGGTCGGGGGTTTCATTGATGAGTTGGTAGTTCAGGGGAGGCTTCCATTACTCCTGGTTATGGTAGAAGGGCTTGTGTGGGCTGGCAGCCTGTTTTATTTGAACACACCAGGCATGTTACAAAGGGGCTGGGTCATTTCACATAGTCAATTCTAAATCTGCAAGATGTTGTGAATGTATGTTCTTGGAGCTTTTCTCCCCGGGCCTCCGCTGAAAATGGACCTGTGTCCAGTGGGACTTTCCCGGATATTAAATGTAAAATAAAAAATAAAAATAAAATATATGTACCTCCTACAAGTGATACAGCTCTATATTTAAAAAAAAAAAAAAGTTTCCCTGTCAATACGTGGTTTGGGATGTATAACAGCTCCGAAGCGGGTCGCTAAGGAGGGTTCATGATGGTTTATATGCAACTGCGGATAGACCTGCTCATGGGGGGGTACTTTCAGTGATATGACAAAAGAAACACAAGTTCATCAGAAGTATGCTTTGCTTACATAAAGGGGCCATGAAGTAGGGGGTTTCCTGGGCAAGACAGTGCTTGGGTACTAGCACAAATCCTGTCATTCTCCCACTTTAGCTTTTTGCTATTCATTTTAAGGCTATTAAAATAAACTGTCATTTTTTTTCCTACTGCTTGCGAGTTTTCAATAACTGCTAATCACTTATAGTAAGTAAGGGTAGGTAGGCTAAGCATAGAGAGTTGGAACTTTTGCCTGCGGTATGAAGTGGTTGACCAGAGAGGCCGTAGGGCATGGTATATCTCTCAACTGAACCAATTTTAGCTGGAAGGCTGGAGTTGCCTTGATCTTGAGTCCATTGACATAATGTTGTGGTTACTGGCCAAGGACTGGGAACCCAGAGACTGATGTTCGAGCCATAAAGCAAAAGTTCCTACGATCACCCTTAGCAGATAATGAGACCATTGAGCAGTAAACTACATGCCCTTCAGAAAATTCATGGAAAGCAAAATCTGTTATTTTATCTGCTTTACGGCATTAGTACAAGCTTATCAGTGTTTCTTTTGTTGGGGCTTTGTTTGTGCCATTCCAGCATTTCAGTGTGTCCACTGATGTGGGTAATTGTATGCAGTTCATGCAGGTGGGGATGAGATCCATTAAAAAAAAAAAAAGTAATCGAAACCGGGGGGGGGGGGGGGGCAGGAAGCTGAGAGGACTAACTTGCTGGGCTATGGACATTTGGGCCTCTGCCTGGATGCCTTGATGTAGTTAGGCATTTGCAAGTTATAACACCAGTTAATTGGTTGCTTCTTAAAGTAGTAAAGAGCAATAGTTTAGAGATTGTCCCTATATTATGTGGTTGGTCAGGTGTTACTTACAGCCTTGTTAGAAGTTTGCTTTGGTGAAACTGGAGGGGATGACAGGCATGTATTTTGGGTGATTAATTTGTTTTTCTTTTGCAGATTGTAGAGGTATGGTATTTGAGTGGGCATCGGTTAGTGACCTAAAGTATGGGGAATCAAAAGGTGAAGGAAGCTGTTTCAATAGAGTCCCAGTTGCTTGTGTTGTGCGCAATGCTGTCAGAGATGGGAGTGCACTGAGAGAGCAGTGGTCAGTGCCCTCCTGACATGACCTTGAAAGGTAATGGATTCTTCTTGTATGGATTTTGTTAGTTGGAATTGTGCACATTGGGGTTGTAGAGGGTGGTATGTTTGTGTACAACTTGGTAAAATGATAGATAGATGAAGTGCATTCATCAATTCAATTGTGGCTTTCAGGTAGTTATGCATTATTAAAGTTCGGTGATGGCCAGTTTAAGTGGATTGCTTTGGTAGGGGTTAATAACTTGGTAGCTTACCATTGAGTGGCCTTTGGATTAATTTATTAGGGACAGACCTTGTGGCAGATGAATAGGATTGGTCGTTGGCATACGGCAGGTAACATAAAGTAGATGGAAAGGGGATGTGGCAGTTGTGTAAGGCAGGGTGAATGGAGGACATTGAGGTCACAGGTACTTCTACTTCGAAAACAATAAGTCATGTCAGAGTTACAGCAACTGGGTAGTGTGGAGGTAAAGGAAGAGTTACTTTGAGGGATGGGTACAATTGTGTTGGGGATTGTTTAAGGGGAGTGTGGGATTCCACAAAGGGGTTAGAGTGTCACAATAGTCATAAGATCATAGTAAATATTAGGCTAGTGGCTCCAGGGAACTTGCAAGCCAGCCAAGTTCAGCCCTTGCCTTCAAAGGGATGGAGCTCTTGAGGTGAATTTAGTACCCATCCAGTTGCTTAAATGGTATTCGTGGTGGGGTGGTGATGTGTTCTTTCAGACAGGAAGCTGATGTCTGAGCTTAAGGTGGTTTTGGGTTTTCTAACATTTTTCAGGTTGTTTTGTTATTGGATATGAAGGTGACATGTTGAAAAGAAAGTCTTAAAAGAGAAAGTCAATGGTAAGTAGTACATTAAGGACGAGTTTGGGTAGATGAATTGTTTTGCTTATAGGAGTTTATTGGTTTAATGTTTCTGGAGGGTGAGGTTATATTTTGGGGGGGGGGTTGGTGAAGTTTGGTTTTAATTTAGCAGGCATCAGTTTGGCAGAGGAATTTGAGGGGAATAGGGGTTTGTTTCCATTTGGTTGATATGATAGTGTTAGGGTTTATCTGTTCTGACAATCAAGGCATAGCAGGTGAGGGTTAGAAGGGTTAGATGCTTGTGGCAGGATCATGGGGCTGCTTATAAGGAAAGTTTTATGGTAAGGGGGCAGTTATTTTGGCCAAATGGTTGTAGCCACCAGGGATAGGAGATTAGGGGGTTAGACTGAATAAGCTGGCTCAGCCTTGTGAGCATGGTTGAGTGTTTTGTGAAGGAGGATTTAAGCTTTGATTTACTGTAGTTTCATGGGAAGCAAGGATGGGTTAATTTACTAGGTTCTGGATGGTGGTTCATATAAGTGTAGAGTAGGTGCTGTATAGGGAAGATTTGGTTGGCATTGTTCAAAAAAAAGTGGTTATTGGGAGTTTGGCATGTGAAGGGTCAGTTGTTATAGTTAGTGCGGTTACTGTTTCATGGTTGGATTCATGTCATTAACAAGGGGGTTTTGGTGGCCAATTGTGTGTTTGTTGTGTTTCCATGAATGGTGGATATGATGAGGGGGTTATTAGACAACTGCTTCATTAAGAAGAGAATGGCTGTTTGTCATTAATATATCCAGTGGGTGATCAAGAGGCTGCAGTTAGGCATGATGGCTTGTCTCTGATCTCGTTTGACGTGGTGACATTGGGCTTTTTCAGGTTTGGTGGTATATTATGTGTGTGTAGTTTGGCATGGCTTGGGTTTACTGTTTGTGTAATTTGGGGCCATACTGTTAAAAGCCATGATGGTGGTTTAAATGTTTTAATGCTTATATTGGGGATTTGGTGATGGCAAGATTGCTATTAAAAGAAATTTTGAAAAAGATCTCAGGTTGTGATATTCCTTGGGCAGCAAAATTGGGCAGCAATCTGATGTGTTGGTATGCAATTGCCTCTGATGGTCTAATGTGGCTGTGGGCTTAGTGTTTGGATGTTGACTTGGCTAGTAATGATGAAGAATAATTATGAAGCTACTATGGGTATGGTAGTTGGGTAACTGAGTATTTCATGCATATCCATTGGGCATGCTGGGTTATGGTTGTTACTTTAACACTGGAGAGGGTTTAGTGGTTTGCTTTCAGTGGGATAGGCAACAGGCTATTTTGTTATTAATGTGATAGGGATTTGAGAGCTGAAGGCATGGATACAGTTTAGTCAGGTAGGATGGAGAACAATGAATGATGCTTGGCTTAACGTCTTTTAATGTTGGTTAGGTTGGTGGAAGCTTGGTCAGGGAGAGGGGAAACAGCCTGGTCAGGCTGGTGGGCAGTGAAGAGGACAGGCTTGCCCTCTTCTGTTATCCCTCTGGCTTTGGAGGCTCATTTCAATGAGTTGGGAAAGGAAAGGAAAGGAAAGGGAGCAGTTGGACACTGCTTGATACATAAAAATAAGCAAGTGGAGGTAAGGACGCTGCTTATCTGCAGGAAGGTAATTCAATGAATGGCTTATGAAGTGAGATGGGGACTCTGCTTCATAAGTAAAGTAAGCAAGTAGAAGTATGGATGCTGCTTACTGGGTCAGGATGAGTAAGGTCATGTCATCGTGAATTATTTGGTTGGATGGGTAATTCAGTAAATGGGATATGAAGTGAGTCTTGAACGCTGTTTCATAAGTAAGTGAGCAGAGGTATGGATGCTGCTTACTGGGGCAGGATGAGTAGGTACGCTATCCTGATTAACATTACAAGGATGCTTATATGTTAATTCTGTGTTTAGAATCAACTATACTATGTCCAGTAGTAATTAATAAAATTTGGTGATCAAAGTTACATTATGGAAGTTTTAATAAAGGTCGTCAAATGTCATTCGGTGTGATGTGGTTTACTGAAGGTAACCGAGACAATAAAAATGTATTTTCCTGTTTTTCGTCCATCTTTTTGCCTGTTGGTATACTTCATAATTTTGTCTTATGGGCTACTTTATTATCAATTGTCATGAAACACCTCATATTAGACAATTGTAGAACAGAAAACATTTCTTGTTTCAATTTTTCCAAGTATTTATGGTTTTATTACTGTGACGGAAATGGGCATCACTTCCAGTCTGGTCTCAGGGTGTGTACTGACAGGAATTTGTCTTTTTTTCATATTTCTGCATCCTCAAAGTTAGTGTGCATCTATTTTTCTATCTATCTAGCTATCTATCTATGTGTGTCTGTTTGTGTAGATATATGTGTGTGTATATATATATATATATATATATATATATATATATGCGTGTGAGTGTGTGTGTGTGTGTGTGTGTGTGTGTGTGTGTGTGTGTGTGTGTGTGTGTGTGTGTGTGTGTGTGTGTGTGTGTGTGTGTGTGTGTGTGTGTGTGTGTGTGTGTGTGTGTGTGTGTGTGAATGTGTGTGTGTGTGTCCCTTTCTCTCTCTCTCTCTCTCTATATATATATATATATATATATATATATATATATATATATATACACAGACACACAAACAGATATCTCAGATGTCTATCTATCTATCTAAAATTTGCTCCTTGATGCACAATATTCTACATAAATTCCTCAGCTGTTGTGCTTAACAAGTTAGTTCATCACTGAGTAGCAACCTGACTAGTCATAGTGGAAGATGTAGACTATTTCTTATTACACCAGTTGCTGCTACTAGTTCTACTACTACCACTACTGGAAGTATTTCATCTGGCCAAGTAAATAGTGTGGGAAGAAATAGCCAGGGAATTGTTATAGCTAGGCTTGTAGGGCTGATAGCCTAGTACCAACCTATGAACCTATGAACTACGACTACTGGAAGTATTTCAGCTGGCCATGTACTTCTTAAGGAAGGATGCTACTTTCAAAACACCACCATGATTTTTTCTTACTAGACCTCAGATCTTTTCTACAAGTTACTTTCTGAATAACTTCATGCAAACATTATGTAAACAAAGCGCTCATCATTGTTAGAGACTCCACCTAATAACTGAGTCTACTTTCAGACTAGTAAGGCATCACCCCCATCTTCCATATCTCTCAACCTCTTAGAGAAAGAAATCTGGACAAAGCCATAAATAATGGGTGGATAAAGGACCAAAAATAGGGACAATTTTTAAATATGGTGATTACAAACATAGAAAGTAGATAGAATAACAGGTTTTGTTTTCCATTAATTTTCTTAAGGGTATGAAGTCTAAAACTCAAATGTCTATCATTATTTTCTGTCTTCATTCTTTAATGACTTGTCAATAATTTGTCAGAAAACCACAATTTTATGAAAAATGGACCAAAAATATGAGGCAAAAATCTGGACATTCTGCGAAAATCTGTACGGTTGAAGCATATGTGACATATTCACATATTACTAACTCTGTTTAGTGTGTCAGGTATTAATGATCCTGCCTTTTCTTTCTCCTTATATGTATGCATTTCAAAATTAGTATGTACAAAATGGAAATAAAGAATCAAAAGCTTGTTACCCAGAATGTTAGGCTATCAATTAGCAATGGGATTCTTATTCCATGGCTAGAGAACGGGCTTCTGTAATGCTGTCCTGTCCTTGTCCACCAATATAAAAAGACATCTGGTTCTACTAAACAGGTTCTCTTAGTATATTACTCTTTCTCAGCCTTGCGGGCACTAATGCAGCATTCTCAACAGAGCTCATTTTCACCAGTCAATTTGCTTCCTCTTTATTTTTAAACTAGTTTTCTCAACTACATTCCTCTGCTTATAGGTGCAGTCTTCCTGACTTGTTATAATGGATATTTATACTTCTCACATCCTATTGAAGATCACTCAACAATCTCCAGTATAGCATTTTAGAAAGCTACAAATCTTTCTTCCGAGTTAGTACCTCAGGTATGAATCAAATTGTAAATTCGGGATATTCCAGATTATGGATTTTTTTCACAGTCCTTATAAACATTTTAACAGGTACAGTGAAATGTCATTGCTTCACTTACAAAACATGTTCCCCTCAGTGTTTATGTCTCCATTTCCTACAAGGTATTTTAGGTACAAATAGCATGATAATTCGGGGATCAGCTCTATGAGGATGGCATTTGATTAGATAAGCTTCCCAAAGGCAAATGTATTGGCTAAGGTTTCAGTAGGGGGTCTTTTTTTCCCAGAAATGCAGCAGCAATGCATGTGATTGTATAAAGTACAGTGCTGATGGGTAATCTGTAGTGGGGCCTCTCCTCAACCTCCAAAAGATGTATAGTATTACAGTACAAATTTTATTTGCCTTTTTTCTGCAGCCCAAACAAAACTTCTACAGTATAATTTTGATCAGTGATTGTAGATCCAATAAACATGGGTTTTCTCTCTTAGCCTTCATATAAATGAATTATTAAATAAATGGAATGAGACTGTTGAATGGTATAAAACTACTGAAACTGCAGCAGCCCTTTATTATTAAGCTGCAGTGCACCTGCATGCCTTGGAATCACTAAAGAAACTGAACATAACCTTCTTGGTGCATCCTACCCCATGGTCTTTTCATTCTGCAAATAAATAAATGAATGGTAATAACATTAAAACAACAAATAAAAGAATAATGCTTGACTGTGGAAACAAGATCGTTCTGCAGTGTGCATTGTGAGGTGATCAAGCATATGGTGCATTTCCTGCTGGCAAATATTTCCTTGTGCTGCAGATTCTAGCTAAAATGCAGAAGCAAGGACCTGAGATAGAAAAATGAGAAACTGGTCATTGCAATATCATTAATGCTCATTGCTGAGGCGAAGAACAGATATGAGTGCACCAGGTCTCATTCCTGATTAGACATACATCATAACTCTTACAGATTTATGTGACAGGTAGGGAAATCAAAGAATGATTGTAGAACAACTTCTATAATAGACTGAAGTGGAAGTTGCTCATCTGACTACCAGGACCTCCTCCCAGTTGTATGACTCATTATGTTGATTTTGTATTATTCTCTGTATATTGGGTTCCTGAAGCTATGTTGCTCTTTTATGTAAATCTAGTAATACGGGTTAACGTTAAGGCATTCATTTTTGCCTTGTAAAGATCTGCATTATTGCAGGGCTTTCTGACTACTTCAGCGTAAGTCAGACATGGGTTATAATGAAGCTTTAAGCCAACAAAAGACAAATGCTGAAGTCATTCCTGGCTGATTTAAGGAACAGATAGATAGTAAATTGATCAGGTACAGCACACTAAGAATAAATGATGTAAAAGAAATAGAATGTTTCAGAGCATTTATGACAAAGTGTATTGCTCTACTGAGCAGAGTAAAAAAATCAATACCCATTCCACAGATGCAAAGCTCAAGACACATCTTTCAAGCAAAGCTATTTGTCATATATATCGAATCACTTATCACTTGTGAGACAAAATAAAAGCCTATTTTATTAACAAAGGATTCATATTGTGTTCATGTACAGTACATAATGCACCCAGAGCTCCACTTGAAATGTGCATTGTTTTATTTTCCTTTGCAGTTCTCTTGTTTTGTTTTTTTCTTCATTAGAAGAATGAAAACTAGTGCTCAATAAATGATAATATTTTACCTCATTAAACTTTAGTGGCTTATTTGTTGTGAATCTTTAATATATCAGCTTGTTTCAGTTATCAAGATACATTATAATGACACTTGGGCAAGAATGCTCCAAATCTTCGCCACTGGAGCCAAACTCAATCAACACTGTTACCTCTCTGAGTGGTTCTTGGCAAATATATAATGTCTGCTACCTTAAAACAAGGCAGGATCTCCGTGTTGAATGTTAAGCACTTCATTGAGATGCACAGAGAATGTCCCAGTTTTATTCTATTTTTCAAGAATAAATCCTTCTGTGATAAGAAATATTTCCACTCCAGATTTTTGACAAATGTTCATAGTTTTATAATAAGAGCTGAATAGTAGGCAACAAATATCACATTTATGTGCTCTGACTTGAATGACTGTAACTCGTTGAGCATCATATCTGAGTTTATTTTCTATTTTCATATATTCTGCAATACAAAAGATAAACCCAAAGGAATGGCATTTACGCATGATGCTATTCTGCTAGGTAATATAGATAATTCTCAGCCAATCACTGTTCAGATAATTTCACACAGTATCTCATGATTACTTGATCTAAATATGCAAACATGATTATATCAAATGAAACCATGGCTCTAAATGTGTTTTATGCTGCATGTATTTTGCTGCAATTATTCTAGTATTTTTTTTCTAGATACTCATTGTGAATGACCCTACAGTATACTTATCAAAATGTATCCATCTGGTATAAACATTTTTTTGCTGATTTTAGACAAATGAGGTTTGGGAACAAACCATTTTGTCCAGGGACATCTTGGATAAGGGCCAGGTAGCAATAGTAATGGGAGTTAAGATGGTAGTGGAATAAAGTTAGTGCGGGGGATGGAAGGGTTAAATTGGGAAAGTAGGACGGTTAGGAGGAAATGAGGTAAGTGAAAGGAGGGGCTTAACTGGTTTTGCATGAGAGCAATTGGGTAAGGGATCAGACTTTGGTGTGAACTTGCTGCAGTGCAGGATTATGTCTGAGACAACCTGTAGGTACTGCAATGGTTAGGTAGGTTTCAGATTAATAGCTGTGTGTGCATGGTGGAGGTGGGTAATGCTTAGTAATAAAGGTTTAGGGAATGCTTTATTTGAGTGTCAGAGTCTTAATTGTGGAGTGGTGAGTTTAGCTCTTTTTTTTTTCTCTTCCTTGTTGTCTTCCGTGAGTCAGAGAGTGGGAAGGCCATGGGATGGTTTAGAGCCAGGGGGAGGTTGAGTAAGAGGGGTAATGGTCTGGGTATTTGGTAGTTTATTCTTGCATTTAATTAAAAAAAAAAAAAAAAAATAGAAATTAAGACAGGTAGTCATTAGAGATATTGACCTAGATTAGACAAAAGTTAACCCACATGTTTCATTAGATATTCCTTTTGACTGTCATTAAAATCGTTGTGGACTCATAGCCTTAATATGAACTCTTTTATTCATACTGGTGTTGTTAATGCAACATTGGTGGGGATGGTATGATGCAGCTCCTTCTGGGGTAGGAGGTAGGTGGGTGAGGGTTTTCCTGTGCTGTATTTCAGGCAAAAAGTTCAATGGTGATGGTGGTTTGATGCCACAGCTTTCTTGTTTCTGGTATAGTTAAAGCCAAGCTGCAAATGGCATTTCGCGGGATGAGAGCTGCAATGGGAGTAACGGCCGTTTGCCACGTATGCTCAGTGTAATGGTACCATTATGAGGGAGGAACAGTTAACCATGCATCGTAACTGTATGTATAGCTTTAAAACAGAGCATGACAGCTGAGTGCGGCCAGTACAGTAGTTGATAATCTTGAAACTGCATATACAATAAATACTATTTTCTATACATATGTTTCTATTGTAATGGGCAAAAAAGAAAAAAAATAGTTCCAATCTTTTGCACATGCTGTTTTTTGATACACTAGCATAGTTAGCTGTACATGTTTTGTGTGGAGGGCAGAGTACAGGGTATGCATTCATTTAAGTCATTAATGTATGTGGCCATGAAAGAACTTTGGACCTGTTTTTTTTGGAATGTTTCTCCTGAATTAAGAGTTTATGAAACATGCTGCCATGGTAGTGCGGGTGTGAAAGGAAAACTGTTAAAGTCATCCTATTACAACATTTCTTTACTTTAATGAATCGGAGGTAGGAATTACAAGCTGTATGATTCCAAGACATTTATTTCCAGCAACAACACATATATTGAGTTATGTATAAAGCTAGCACACCAGTCTTTAAATAATGCTCTTGGCAAGGGAACTGTAGTCTTTCATGATGTACATTGAGTGTCAACAGATGCAATAAATATAATAAGCATTGGTGGGCTTTTGTATCTGTTATGTAGAAATTTCAGCTTTGTTTGTTGTAGGAATAAAAGTAACGATGTCTGTAACATTAGTAAATGCAAGTGATTCTGAATTGACATACTATTTTTAGAAATTAGTTCCAATCTAATTGGAGGGTGGCATAATAGATAAGGTGTTACTTTACTAACAAAATGTACAGGATTTGACTCTATACCTTTGAGGGAAATGGGCTAGGTTTTGAATGGCTCATAAGGGCTTCTTGCTAAGAACTTATATGTTGCCCTTTATCCCCCAACAATTTGGGCTTTGTCCAGCTTTCTTGGAAAGAGAGAACAGGTATGGTAGTAGTGTTGATGTATGGAAGTTCAGCATATCTCTCAACTGCACAGACTTTTGCAGACTGTTCAGGTTTTGGCCTCATAATTTTGATCCATTTTTCAAGCACTGGTGCTTCTGGTAAATTAGATTGAAATTAGGAAATCATGATAGATATTTGAGTTCGGACTTCATATCCTTCAGGAAATTCATGCTAATGCAAAACCTGCTATTCTATCAACTTTCACAGTAAAAAAAAAAAAAAAAAAACAACGGCGAGATTTTTGTGGCAACTGCATGCTAACCCCGTTATTCTAGTAACTTGTTTAAGTTATATAAGCAATTTAAAGAACCTGTTCCTATAAAAAAGGTACCTTTTTTGCCATTAAATGTGGCTTGTCCAGATTTCTTGGATTAGGAGTTTGAGAGGTCTGGGAGGGGTGTTTTGATTTTAGGCATGTTGCTGTGAGCAACATTCTGATTAGAGGAATTCCCTCTTTTTCAGAGGATTTATAATTGTCTTTTCCTTAGTAGATGTCAGAAGCACAGAGTCTGCATCAACCGATAGCCTGAAGGAAGCCATTGTCCCAAATAAAGTAGACTCGACAGGTGATGGATGCTGCTCCAGTGGATGTTCCGGTCGCTGCAGCGGTGCGCGGTGAGCTCACAGGTAATGATACATTGTTACTTGTTTATTTAGGCATGTCGGGGTTGGTGCAGTCTAGGAGTAGTGTGGAGAAAGGTGAGGATGAGTATGTCAGGGCAGTGTGAAGCAGGTGATTAGGTTTGATTATGGGGAGTTTGTGGTCATCTTTAGGTGGGGCAGAGACTTAAGAGCATGAGGTTGGGTCAGTCTTTGGGATCCGGCCAGGTGATTGGTTAGATAAACAGGCTTTGGGGTAAGGGAGGTGGGTCTATGACCCCCCCACACATACTGAATTTAGTTAAAGGAAAGATTTGGAAGGGGGAGTATGTTGGCATTTTGAATTAACTGATGTGGATGGGGTTCAATGTCTGATGAAACCAGAAACCACAAATAGTAAAGTCTTTTGGTGGTATTAGCAGCCTGAGAACAGTGGAGTATAGGCAAACTGTGGCCAGGGACATGGGACAACTGGGTGTATGGCTTAATTTATTACATGGCTGTTTGGTTGGAGAAGGATACTGCCTTGGCCTTACTACTCTTGGCTAAGTTTCTCATGACTAGTGAGGCACAGTGTCTGTGGGTGGGGAATGCCTGGTTGTGGTACAATTAGAGGTTTAGAAAGTGGAAGACTATGGATCAGTCACAGCTTTGGAATGTGAAACATCCTGACATTTGGCTAACCACTATGGTAGATAACCGCCTGCTTACAACTCCAAGGCTAATTTAACATGGGTTGGGATGGGGGTTTGGTGGGCCTTTAATATGGGGTGTTGCTCATGGGTAGTGTGCAGGTTTTCACACTTCTGTTCACAGTGTGCGGGTATGTGTTCAGCTGTGCAGGTGGCAGATGAGAAGTCTCATTGGTTAATTTGAGTTCACAGCAGCCTGAATTGGGTGAGTTACCTTCGTCATTCATTGGAGTTCATGGTAGTCAAAGTAGGGGGAATTTCCCAGGGAGGAGAGGGGGTGTTCTATTTTTATGTCAAAGGGAAGACCTGGGGATGCATTTTTCCATTAATGTACAGGTATTGTGTCAGCAGTTGCAGACAAATTAATAGATGGGTTTTCTGTGGGAGTTTCTATTAAACAAAGAATGGGAAGGGAGGGGGTCATTTTTTTAGGAATCTACATTCCTTTCAGGGAAAGGAAGAGATTTTGAAAGGCTTGGTGGAGTAGGAATGGCCGATGGAAGCCATTGGGTCCATTTTTTCTCTGTTGGGTTAGTTTCCTAAGAAGATGCTAGGGAATTTAATTTGATTTACCATCTGTCTTTATCCCAAGTGGAATTCTGTGAATGATTCTATTTAGGGAGATGACAGATAAGTCAGTTGTGCTCTTTGGATGAGGCAGTGCAGGTCATTCGGGAGTTTACCAACCATGGTTGGTGAAGGTAGATATTGAATCTGTTTCATTTAGTAACCGTTTGGGAGGAAGAGTGGCCTTGTGTGGGCATTGTAGTTTGGTTTAAGTTTTACTTCGGCAAGGCTATGCTGATGGGATGCTCTGTGGATTGTGCTACTTTGGGAGGTTTAGCACTGCTCTCCATTAGATTTGGCAAGAGTGGGTGGGCAGACAGAAGGTAGCCCGTTATCTGAATGACTTCTTAAGAGTAGGTGAAGGATTTGATGGAGCATGGGAGGGTATATGTGTGTTTTTGGGGATGTTTGAGGAACTGGATGTTCCACTGACTAGGCAGAAGTTAGAAGGCCCAACCAAGGCATTGTTTTTGAGATTGCTATTGGATGCAGGCCATGGTTTGTTTTGTCTACCAGATGCGAAGGTACAACTAACATTGGGTAAGACTGCGATCCGGGTCATAGCTTACAATAGGTCCCCAACCATGCCCCTAGACTCTCAATCCATATTCCTAAGCACCCTGGAATCTATCAAGGTCCAACCCAACACTCTCATACTAGGAGACTTCAACTACCCCTCCATCAACTGGGAAAACTACTGAATCACCAATGCAATGGCCCAATGCTTCCTGGAATTCATTAATTCCAATGCCCCGGACCAGCTCATTCTTACCCCCACTAGAGGAAGCAACACCCTTGACCTGGTTATTACTAACATGGGCAACCATATGCTCTACACCAATTCCTCCCTAGTTAGATCTGACCACAAACTAATCACCATGGAAATCCACATCTCACCCGCACAACGCGCAAAGGTATCCACCATGAAACACTTCTCTCAAGCTGACTTTGGACTCCTAAAAACAGCGATGGCTAACCTCACGGCACCTATGTCAATGGAAAATAGATGCATGACTGACAAATCATACACCAATGCACTGAATGAACATGTACATAAATGCATGGAGATACCCAACAGAACTAAGACAGTTTACTCCAAAAAAGGAAGCCATTCTGGTGGTCCCCTGCTATTAATAAACTCTACAACAGAAGGAAGAAACTGTTGCAGAAAAAGGTGAAGTCCCAAGACTCGAAATATTTCCCCGAGTAGCCTCAATAAAATGTTGAGATCCCTCATTAAAACCTCCAAAGCCAGCTATGAATGCAGAATTGCGGCAGACACTAAAAACAACCACAAAACCTTCTTTAGTTTTATCAAGAATCTCCATGGCAATACTCAGATTTGCTCTGAGTTACTGCACAATGGTTCCTCCTATACTGAGCCAACAGGTATTGGCAACATACTGGCCAACAGATCCAGTGCCAACTTTACCTCTCCCCCCCACTCCTAAAGGAGCAATCACAATACCAGAGGAATGCCAAGCACCCTGCATTACTGCAGCATAGGTTAAAGCTGCATTGTGTAATGCCAAGAATACAGCTTCCATGGGACTCAACAATATCCCTGACTGTGTTCTATATGAATTACAAAGTGAACTGGCACCATATCTATGTGCCCTGTTCACTCACAGGCTCACCTCAGGCTTTGTCCGTACTGAATGGCGCACTGCTACAGTCCTCCCTCTCCATAAAGGAGAAGCAACTACAGACCCTGGAAATTATCGCCCCATGAGCCTGATAAGTCTGATATGTAAGGCTATGGACCACATCATCATGGACCTAATTACAAAGAATAAAGGGAATCTCCAAACACTAGATCCCACACAATTCGGTTTTGTGAAAGGTAGATCATGTCTGCTCAACCTGGCTGACTTTTTTGAGTCAGTCATCAGAGCGGTGGATGAAGATAAGGCAGTTCATACAGCCTACCTCAATCTAGCCAAGGCCTTTGATACCATTCCTCACTCAAGAATTATTGATAAACTCACCAAACTAGGCATCAACCCCTATATCATTAGATGGGTTGCAAATTGACTCACAAATAGAACACACAGTGTGAAAGTAGTGGACTCCAAGTCAGACTGCTAACCAGTCACAAGTGGAGTCCCACATGGATTGGTCCTGGATCCTCTCCTGGTTAGTATCTACTTTTCTGAAGTCCAGGCCAACAAGGAAGGATTCTGGCTGACCAAATTTGCAGACAACTTACCAAGTGATGCAGACATCCTACAGAAAGGCCTCACTGAAACCAATGACTGGTGTCGAACCATGGCCTTAAGCTTAATGCCAAAAAATGCGTTGTCATCCCCTTTGGTAAAAACTCAGTTCCCACTAATTAACACATCGATAGGAGCCCACTGAACACTGAAGGAATTATAAGAGATCTGGGGACAAAGGCTGATAGCAACCTCTCCTTCGACCACCACATTACCACTGTGGTCAGAAACTCCTTCTATGTGGCACATCTCATTACAAGGGTTTTGCATCCAGGAAGAAGGAGGTCATCATTTCTCTTTACTCTTCCCTCATTAGACCAATCATAGAGTATAATGCCCCATTTGGCATATACCTCACTGGGCACCTGCAACAGCTGGAGAGACCACAAAAGTACATCACAAAGAGGATCCTAGGCCTTAAACGCATGTCCTACATGGACAGACTCAAAAAAATCCAGCTATTCTCTGTCTCATATCACCTTCTAAGAGGTGATCTCTGCTTGACTTACAAAGCCATGTCTGACCCAACTTTTTTAGAAATGCTACATCTAAAGAAATCCCAATCCCTCCACACCACATGCTCCAGAGACCTCAACCTCATTACCACAATCAACAGAACAGGCTGGAGGGACAGGTTCATAACCCAGAGAGTCCCAATGCTCTGGAGCAGACTTCCCATACATGTCAAGCGGAGTACCTCACTAGCCCTCTTCAAGAGAAATCTTGATTAGTGGTTGAGAAATAGTTCACCCTGGGGATCACTCCAGTGGCTCTACTTGATAGAGACACTGGGAACTAATGACAGGCTGCACAATGCCAGGGCACTTCTATAGGCTAGGCTTCTAAAGGCCCCCAGGACCATTAGCCTAGTACACACACGGTGGGTGAAATCTAAGGACAAGTTGTGGATTAAAGATGTCATGGAGGTCTTCTGGCTTTTGAATTTTGCATGTCGGGCAGTTCACCTGGGTCATTTCTTTTGTGGGTTTGTAGCCTTCTTTGTTGAATGGGGGAAAAGAAAACATCATTGGGTGAGGGTTAATAAATTGGTGTGTGATGATGATGGGTTTTTTCTTTTTTTTGAATCAATTTAATGGCAGGCAGATTGGGTTGTTCAATGGGATTTGCAATTATTTACAAATGTGGCAGGAAGTATTTGGATGGGGGCATATGTCGGGGGAATAGTTGTGGCTTGATGGCTGGAAGGATGGAAGGACAATTGGAGTAAGGATGTTACTTGTTTGGAGTTAGATTTGATTTGACTGTCATTGAAGGTGTAGCAGGAGAAATTGTGGGAAATGGTTCAGTTTCATTCAGGCAATCTGGCAGTGGTATGAATCGATGGTGTTGCCTGATGAGGTGTGTTAGGTTGGCCTGGAATAATCAGATACTTGGTACAGGAATCATGGGCAGCTTTTAAAGGAAGGTGTATTTTAGGGCATTGCAAGATTTTGGTAAATTTTAGTTGCAGCTAACTAAGGAGGAAGGCATTGGCTGGAAGGATTGTGGTTGGTATAGTTGGTTCAGGCTAGAGAACAAGATAAGGTAGTTCAGTTGGTCAAGGTGGACTTAGCTGTGATTAGTATAGTTGCACAGGTGGCAGGGTTATGTGACTTTACTAAATCTTGGACTGTGGTTTGTATGTTGAATGGTTGGGGTATGGTTGATAGTGTGAAGATTGACAGATGATGGCCATTGACAAAACAGATTTTGAAGTTTTTGTTGCAGAGATTAGCGTTGGTAATTGGAGATTCATTGGACTATATTTTATGTGTGATGTTTGCATTATGGATATATTATGGAGCTCATAGCGTATCAGAGTTGTTGAGGATGCTAGTTTGGTGGGATGTTCAGTGTTTTTTGCCTCCGTGCATATTTGGTTGTATAGATCTAAAACAGATCAGTTAGGGAAGGGAAAGCAGATGGTATTGGGAAAGGACAGGAATGACTGGTTGTGTCTGGGGGGCTGGGCTAAAAGATTGCTATGGTCTTATCTTGAGAGTTCTCAGGACTTCATTTTGATCCGTAATGAGCAAGGTGATGACATGTAATCAGTTTGCATATATGATGAGGAGAGCTTTTTGGTGTGTTGGTTTTCCATGCGAGAGGTTTTCCACTCATTCTTTGCATATTGGAAGGGTATCAGATTAAACAAGGGAAGACCAATAAACTGAAGTCATTAAGCAGATGCGTTGTTGGTCATCAAATGTTTTCTTCTCTTATATTAGGTAATTGGGTATAGTGACTGGCTTGTATTGTTTTGGGTGCCATCTTGATCTTTAGAGTGCTGGTGGTATATTTGTCAGGTAATGATCAGGGAATAATTCTGAAGCTGCAGTTGGTAGCTAAGATAAGTGGGGATCTGTTTATTTTAAAGAGGTTGTGCCAGGTATGTGTATTCTGTGGTTGGAGGTAGTACCATGGTAATTTTGGTTTTGAAGAGGGCTCATTGGTTTGTTAATTTTAGGCTCGTTGGGTAACTGGTTCCTTTAGGTATTTACATGATAGGGCATTGGGATGTCAATGACAGAGATCTTATTTTCTGCTTTGGATGTCTTTAAGGTACACTTAGGTTTGTTTTGGTGAGTTTGATGAAGGTTTTTAGGGGGAACAGGCTGTGTCGGGCAGGTTGGTAGAAAAGAGGGGTAGGCTTGTCAATCTTCTATTTTTCCTCTGGTGATGGATGTTTAATTCACTGAGTTGGGGAATGAAAGTGAGCAATGGCATTCTGCCTGATAAGGAAAAGTAAGCAAATGGAGGTGAGAATGTTTAATTCAATGAGCTGAAGAATGAAAGTGAGCGATGGGATGCTTCTTGATAAGTAAATGTAAGTGAGCGAAGGTGAGGACACTGCTTGATAAGTAAAAGTAAGTGAGCAGAGGTGAGGATGCTGCTTATTTGGTTAGGGTGAGAGGGGTTATGCTGCCCTAACAAATGGTTATATGGAAGTTCATGCTGTGATCAATAAATTAAAATGTTCATTAAAGTTATGTTTATGGAAGTTTAATAAATGTCATCAAATGTCATTTGGTGTGTGGTGTTTTTTGAAGGGGACCGGGACAATTGAGGTTTGGGAATAAACCAATTTGCCCGGGGACATCTTCGGGGAAGGGTCAGGTAAGAATAGTAATGGGAGTTAAGATGGTAGTGGAAAAAAGTTAGTGTGGGGGGGATTAGAAGGGTTAAACTGGGAAAGAAGGAGGGGTGGAAGGAAATGAGGTAAGTGAAAGGAGGGGCTTAACTGGTTTTGTGTGAGATTAACTGGGTAAGGGATCAGACTTTGGCATGAATTTGCTACCCACCCTCCCTCCCTCTTTTAGGAACATTGATGATTGTGTGGTTATTTCATACGTTTGGTGTTAGGAGGATAAGAGGGGCAGGCTTGTCCCTCTTCTGTTCCCCCTCTGGTGTTGGATGTTTACTTCAAAGAGTTGGAGAATTAAAGAGAGCTATGGAATGCTGTTTTATAAGTAAAAGTAAGCAAATGGCGGTAAGGACACTGCTTGATAAGTAAAAGTAAGTGAGCAGACATGAGGATGCTGCTTATTTGGTTTGGGTGAGTGGTGTTACACTGCCATAGTAAATGGTTATATGGATATGCATACTGTGATCAATAAATTAAAATGTTGTTTAATAGACAAACCAAAATTAAAGTTAGTTGCTTGACACTGCAAAGCAGGAAAGGTAAGAGGAATATTTGTTCATTTCTATTTTATTTATTTTCATTTAATTTGTTTATCGGGGTTGTACATGGATCACAATAGACTATATGCAGGCACAGCCCAGGTGAAGAAATTCACAAAAAAATAAAACAAAACAAATTCATGAATAGAGCAATCACAGAAAAAAGATAATCCCATAAGCAATTGATGTGATATGTACATATTATTAACAGAGTAGAAAAAACAAATGTGAATTAATTTTACTAGTAAATATAAGAGGACAGCAGAAGGTGAAGACAGAGGGTCATAGCAGGAACGATGCAGATGAGGAGTGAGTAAGGTCATGTGCCTAGTGGAAAAACACTTGAAGTCAGGTTTCTGATGGAGGTATCTTTTGAGCTGAGCTCTGACCATGGGAAAAGAAGAGACTTCTTTTAGGTGTTGGGGAGGGATTGCTAGAGTTTGGGTGAAGACTGGAGAAGGAACGTTTTCTGTAAAACTCCACTGCCAATCATGAGTGGACAGGTGATCCTCTATGGCAAACCCTAACCGGGAAAAGCCAAAAGAAAAAGAAGAACTGTTTCAGTCATACCCTACAGAGAACAGCCAATCCTACTGTCATTATTGCATAATACACAAAAATGCATGATAGCTTGAAAGCTGTCTTGTAACAAAGTATTGTTCATTAAACTGCAGGGCTACAGATGTATACATTTTATTATGACAGTTAAATAAATGTACTTTCAATTTATTGGTCCACAGCAGTGGACAAATAGAAAGGCTATAAATTTGTCAGACTGAGTAGCTTTCTTAAGACGGTGCTATAAATCCCAGCCAAGATAGCTGTGTAAGCACAAATCTCTGGACAGGACCAGCAGAAATGTTGATAATAGTAGTGTTCTTAGGGAGAAAAGAAAACCCAGAAGGAAAGATGAGTGAGAAGTAATATCTGAAGGAAGATAAAGCAGCAATTAAAGCTGATCTGCAGGAATAGATTCACACATAACATGAACTAAACAACATAATAAAAAGACAGGGAGAAAAGACAGATGATCCTGAAAATCACTCAAGAAGGAATAACATCTGGAAAACTTAAATATATGAAAGTGCAAGCAACAGTGAACTGGAGCAATCTGCAATGCAGCTAATGAATGAAATAGTTGTGATACAAGAAACGAAGAAACAGTATTACAGAGAATATTCAAAGTAGGGCCACAGAAAACATTAGCAAAAAACAGGTGCAGGCATGTTTTGACATGTTCCCATTCCTTTGCTGTGAAAAAAAATGACATAATAAGGCAAGCAAAGTGACTTAGAGTCATCCCATTCACAGGGATATTCATAAAGCAGTTGGGTATTACTTAAAAATAATCTGGAAGAGAAGGACAGCTTATGAGCAAGGTATTGAAATAAGAATAAATGGAACAGTTGAAAGCAGGAATGCGAATGGTTCAGGCTACACAATATCAAGGTTGTTCAACAGGTTAAAGAAATGCATCACAGAGAGCTGAACAACCCAGGCAGTAAAAATCCAAATTACCTGCTGACATGGACTGGGAGAACAACATTAGATGTAGGAGAGGTGATGCAGGGGGCACTTGGAGTATGTGAAATGTCAGATGCTGAAACCCTCATAGGGAAGAAGACAAGACAGGAAATACAGAAGGGTTACAGGCCAGTAAAAGAGATGAAAAAGAAAGAAATCCAAAGACAACCACAAAGAGATGAGAAATGAGACAAGAAGGTGGAAGGGAAGCAAGTGGATGAGATATATCAGAGAGACAGAAGAATGAGAAACTTCTACCAATGGAGATTTAGTGACAAAAACAGAAAAAGAAGCAAAGACAGGCAAAGAAGGGCTATAAAGAGATTGGAGGATGGTTATCAGATATTTTGGGCAACTCAGAAGTGAACTGTTGGACAAACAAGGGGCTAAACAAAATGGATAGAAGTCTTTATAATGCATGGCAGAGTTGAAGAGGTAAAAGACAGGACTATAGAAAGACTGAAAGTGTGAAGGACACTGGAAAGGAGCAAAAGAAATTCAAAAGGTGGAGATTCAGAGGCCAGGAATGGGGAGTAGAGGACTGAGCAGAGGTAGCAGTCAAGGAACACAATGTTCAGCACAGATGGTATACCCAGCTTAAGGATTATACTGAATGGCAGGAAGTGGGAAAGCAGAGACAGCTGGAAAACACACAAGGAAAATATAGTTATTTACATGTAACATTGAGGGTTCATCAAATCCCATCAGAAGAAGAAAAAGAATAGATAGATAGTAGATAGATAGATAGATAGATAGATAGATAGATAGATAGATAGATAGATAGATAAAATGTGTGTGTGTGTGCATGCGTGTGTGCATGTAATGGGTTTACTATCAACATGTGGAAAATCAAATCAATTTTCCACTTTTTGTTTGAATTCATTATCAAAATTTGGTAATAGAGAATTACCAAAATGTTGGAAATGGTAATCACAAAATCGACATTCAAACAAAGGAAAATCCACTGTCGAAATTCCGAGTTACTGATAACATTTTTGCAGGGGGACAAGTCCCTGCACCACACAGCACCCCACACCCCAGCATATTATATATTCCAACTCCGAGACTGCACTACAGTGAGGAAAATGGTACATTTCTGAATCCTCACTGTAGTGCAATCTGTTATCAGAATGTCAGTCCCATGTTAGTGAATGCACACAACCATTCACTAATGAGGATTCGGACATTTCTGGATAGGCATTATGGAAACTGGAAAACACACATTTGACCATCTCAGTTTCCCGTAAGTGCCACTCTACATTTTGATAGTAAATCACATTAATGTATATACATATATACATATACACACTATTAGTCACTTAGGTGTATGGAATAAAATCACAAATCTTATTATCTCATACATTTTATCAACACTTTAATAACATGTACAGCAAGTTATTAACATTTCAACATTTCATTAGCTTTATCCACATTGCTAGTCATTATTAACACTTAACCTTTGTCATCAGTTTGCCACAATGGTTACCTTGATGACACAAGAGAAAACAGCACACATCTGTTGTCTAAAACTAGATGAATATCTGAACACAACATTGTTAGAAGTAATAACTCACCCTAAACATGCAATGCAGTTACTGAAAACACTAATTAAAATAAAAGGTACAGCATAAAAATATTGCTTTAACATACCCAGATTTCTTGACAACAAAAATCCTAGCTGAGGAAAAGTAAATTCATATCAGGACAAGCTTGAAGCGCTACTATAATGAAAGGTACAGAACAGTAAAGGCTAGGTGTCTGAATGGAACATTGTCCTTGTTTTGATTTCAGTATATTTTGTTCACATTTGAAACTATACTTGTTTTTTTAACCCATGGTTTCTGTTTTGAAGAGCCAGGTGCTATGTTGGGGCTCTCCTCTCATTTGCTAGCCCAAACAGTGGATTTTCAAGTCTTAATTAATTGTTAAAAGTACCTTTATAGTCTTAAAATTGCACCTGTAGGATGCACACCATCATTTGAAAAAGATGGAGGGATAGAGTGTCTGAACACATCCATATACTTTTTATGACTTCAGTGCTTTTCATTTATATAGTTTTTATTTTTATCATTTTTTTCCACATCACTTTTCTGCCTTGTGCATGTTGATCATTGAGCTGCTGCCACTGTCTATGTACTCCATTATCCCAAGTGAGGAGAAATCCATGGCATGGCATGGCTGTCACACAGGCAGCCATGATATGTGTTTCCTTTATGGCCCTAACCTAACTCCAGGTGGCTGACATATGCACCCATAATAAATGGGCGTTAACTAAGCTGTTGTATAGCATAGTTGTGCTCGCAAAGAGAAGTTCCAAGAGTTACTGTCACTGTCCTATGATTCCCAGGACCACATTCTCTAGTCCTATATCTATCAGTATTGTGCAGGCCTTCATATGTGTGGTAGAGTTATGGCTAAAAGGACATCTCTCCAGGACATCTCTCCTACTGAAAAGACCTCTGAAATGAATGCTCACATATAGGACCTCCATCATTATCTATATGACAAAAGAGGTTATTCAAGTCACTTGTGGTCACATATTTGCCCCAGTGTTTCTCAGAGGAATTTTCAAAATAACTATCTACACTGCTTCATCATACAATATCGAGTTATTTATATATTGTCTTTTGTTTACCTGGAAAAGTCTGAATGGGCACTTTCGGCAGAGGCCTCTGAAGAAAAGCTCCACATAAAATATATATTTTCAATGAACAACAATAAAAGTTAAACATTTTAAGCATCACTTTGCAGGCAGTATTGAGCATGTCTCTCAACTTCTTAGTGCAGGAAATCTGGACAAAGTCTAAAATAATGGGGCAACAAAGGCACAAAAATAAGGACAGATTTTGAATACTTCTCTTATAAACTTATAAATTTGCTAGAATAACAAGATTTTTGTTAATATGCACTTTCTGAAGGATATTAACCCTGAAACTCAAATGTATGTCATTATTTAGTGACTTCAATCCTCAGTGATTTGCCAGAAAAGTAACACAGGAACAGACCAAAAATATGAGTCAAAAACCCATGCATTCTGTGAAAATTTGGACAGTTGAGTGGTATGGTATTGAGACAAATAATAATAGTCTATTGACTGCATTCCAGAAATGTTTGGGGTTCTGTTGGTGGCTGTCTTGGAGATTGGAAAAGTGTTGATTTTGTCTGCTCTGATTGTTTGTTTACAAAGATTCCAAAGCTGGTTGAAATATTGCCATTTGTCTGGTATTTTGTCAGTAGATCATGACTTCCAAAGTTTACCTCTTGGTAGCACGAGTTGCCTGGTTTCTATTGTGAGCCATGGGTCAGGGATGGATTTGATTCATTTTGATCTGATGTGAGCTAATTCATTCAGTAAGTTAAGGAATGCATTGTTAAAATGGGTTATGGCATCATCTATGGTTAAGTATTTTAGAATATTCCAGTTGTATTTATTGAGGTATCTGATGAAGGTGTCTTATTTGAAGGAGGAAAGTGTATGATCATTATTATAGATTACGTGTTTATGTGCATGATTGGATTGTCTCACAGCAAAGGTTGGTAGATGGTGATGGATGGTATCAGATATGCAGCCAGCAGTGTTAATTTTGCTAAGGGCAGTGGTGATGATCCAGTCTAATGCAGACTCTCTATTAATGCATTTGTCCATTTAAGTAGCAGTTGTGATAATTTGGGTAAAACCAGACAGACTGATGAAGAGTGTGGGAGAGTCAGAATGGATAAGCAGGTAGTCTATATTAATGTCACCTGTGGTGAGGGCTTCCTTGTTGATATTATGATATTGCACATTACAGTTAGATTTACTGCACATCAGCAAGTCTAATGGCATAAAAAATGCTCAGTATATGGATCTACACCTCTTGTACAATACCAATGGTTTGGAGGGAAAAGTATATCTCACACAGGATCCTGTTGCTCTGGACCAGATTCCCCATCCACATAAAACAAAGTTCATCCATGTTCATATTCAAGCACAACTTAGATCTATAGACAGGAAACAGAAAGATTACTTGAAGGACTGCCCCCTGTACTACTAATGGACAAAGGCAACTCCTAAATGCTTTACCCCTGCATGTGTCCCGTCATATTATCTATGGTATGATCCCAGTTATTGTCATATTAGGGGTAATATATAATTATCAACCAAGGGACGAGTAAAGCCAAACTATCACTAAATGGGATAGGTTATTTTGAGCATAAAAAGGGAAACTGGCTAAGCTTAAAATGGCCTGTAAGGGCAGCTAGTCTAGTACTCATCTATGAACCTATGAAAGGTCAAATATAGGCTTTCTTCTAGTAATGGGATGTTGTTTCCGGAAGGAATATAGAAGGCAGTGATGCATATGCTCTTGTGTTTGTTGATTTGCAGGAGAGAGATAATTATTTCAGCAATGGGAAAGTTGGGTGGGTGAGGGGGTAGGAAATGATTTCGAGGTGGATTTTGTATATCATAGCCATGCTACCAACTTTCTTTTTCTGTCTTTCTAGTAATATAGCCTGGAGATAGAATTTCCTGACTTTAGTACCTGTTTTTAGCTAGGTTTCTGCGGCTATTAGTTTGCCAGGAGTGTATGTAGCTATATAGGCTGTAATTGTGGTAGTTTATTGTAGATGCTCCTAAGATTTAAGTTCACCAATAGCAGACTATTATCTTGGGTGAGTGGAAAAGGAGTACTAGGGGTAGCTGAGGTGGTAGAGTGACAAGTGTGAAGAGAAGGTCCAGGATTAGGATCTATATCATCATCAAGAGCAATTCTGGATGAGAAGTGTGTGTGTAGTAAAATTTTTTTTATATTTAGTTTTCAACTTTAGATTATTTGTGTGTAGTGTTGGTTCTTCTTTGGTGTATTTGTAATTAAAGAAAGTATTGGATGTGATAGAGTGTAGGCTGGGTGCTATACAGTGATGAGAGGGGCATGTTAAGATTATGGTGTAGTGTTCTGGAAATAGTGTCATCGGGTAACAATGGAGTGTGATGTGATGTGGTCGTGGCAAGAACAGATAGTAAGAGTAGAGACAGTAAGTGAAAAGTCAGCATAATGTAGTTATAGTAGAGAAAGGTAGATTTGAATAATTAAATGAGAGGTGATCAGTGGAATAAATTAAGATATTACTGTTTAAATAGAGGTGAGCAGAAAAATGGTATTGGGAGGAGAAAAACAGAGTGAGGATGGATGGACTAAAAGAAAAGTGGTGTGAGGTAATATAGCCATGCATAAGAGAGAACAGCAAATAGGGTGGCTGTGATTTGCATGATTGGTTGTAGGTATGGAGTGAGTGGGCTTAGTGAAGTATAGATGTAGTTGTAATTGGGGGTTGGGGGATTTGGGGTAGGTTAGGGGAGCAAAGAGAGTCTGAGCTAGGCAAGGGTGAATGGAGTGGGTTTCAGACCCTTTAGGCCATGCATGGCCAAAGCAATCAATAAAGATGGTACTGCTAAAGTTTGCATATGCAAGTAAGTAAGGGTGCTTACTAGTATAAATGCAAAAGTAAGTCTTAGATTATGTAGTACTAAAAGTAATATACTAAAACTAATTAAGGTAGGAGGATGTAATAGTAATACAGCAAGTAGGTAGTGAAACTTCAGGGCATGGAAAATGGAAAAAGCAAGGCAGCATAGAACTGCCAATACATGCAAGGAAGGAGAGTCACAAAAACAGTAGAAGAAAAGAGCAATTAAGAAAATACAGGCTGCCAGCAATAGTAGGGTGTACCTACACATTTCTTTCCCCTATTCTACTTCTAAAAATTGAAACTATTACTGACAAAACTCCTTACAATTTTCTTAAATAATTTGATTCAATACTGACCTGATTTATTAAACATTGTAAGACTATATTTTCATCCCTTTATAACATAATTTCAAAATAACAATATGTAATAATTCAGTCAACAATTGTGAAGGATCAAAATATTCTGTATCAGTTTAGTTGATCTGTTCTCATTGTGTCAGAGCGTGAGAAAGCAAATAGATACGTTTTGAGCATAGAAACATGATGCTGCAGTAATTAGACTGGCAGAACGTTAGCTAGCTTGCCACAATTCAGTCAATAGTGAACATATGTCAAGTAATCCTGCATTCATTTAGCTAAGATTTGCTGTTTTTATATGACACTAATACATTTTCTTATGAAGTTACTGTAGAGCATGCTGTGACCTTTTCAAACCAAAATCTTGCTTATCTGAAAGTATGCTAAAAAGAGGAAATTGCTATACCTCAAAGTGGTACATTGAAATAAATTGTCCTGCAGACTGGGAAATTTGGTGTGTAGAAAGGTATACTGAAGGTTGGTAAAAGCATGACCTGGTACATGTTGTAAACCTTTGTTTACAAGTCAGGAAGGCAGCTATTATTTTCAATCAATGTCATAGGATTAACAGAAAATATCAGCGCAACTGTGATTATGTGTCAGCAGATGTGACTTGTTTTCTCATCTGCATAAAAGTCAGGGCTGCCACTTGATTAATGGACCTTCATTCAGGATTCGGGTTTGCTGATGATAGCTAGATTTGAAGACAGTCTTGGCCAAGCAGTTACTGTAAATACACAAGGTTCTTTTATTGCAGGCGATTTTTACTTTGTTTGCAAGTAAATAATGATTTATTTTTGTTAGAAAAGCCTTAGAAGTCATTGCTCATTCTTCCAACACTACTGTGATTAATCACTTAATGTATTACTCTTCTGCTATTTTCACTTTTCTTTAACAGACTCAGAGTTTGCTTGCAAAAGATGCCAATCATTATTTGTGCAATGATGTGGTCAGGTACAGATTCCTCTTTGGTCAAAAACAGAGATGGAAACTGACCTCATGTTTTTTCAAAATAGCTCTTTAACACTTCTCTTCTCAAACTCAGTAAACCTAAAAGCATTGTTTTTTGGAACCAAAACAAAATCTTAATTTGATTCCTAAAAAAAAACTGGCATATTATTTACCCCACCCTCAAATCATCTGATGACGTCCCTGTATTCAAATACCTCAGAATGTGACTTCATGAAAGACGCATATTGCATTTCATGAGTACAATGGCCAAATCAAATAAAAAATAATCAGCCTTCTTTTTTGGACTAGGTAAATCTCCCATTTCCTTTATAAAGATACTGTTGGAAAAGGAATATTATTTGGTCAGCTAGAATACTGTCCCCCCCTTAGTTGGAGCTGCTACAAAAACCTCTTCTTCCTCCAAACAACAACCAAATTAAACTGTAGATTTATTTTATTCCATTATCCCCATGCATGGGGCATTGCTGGTCAGCCATAGCAAATGTTCACTCGCTACATGTACAGCAAAGAAATGAGTTACTGCTGGAATCTCTTCTAGTTAAGATCACAGGCTATAATTTATTTCTCTTTATGACAGGTAGACTGTCTCTTAGAACATATAACTATAATCTTCATTGTCCACCTACCAGTGAACCAATTATTTGTTGATTTATGTTTAGAATTTGCTAGATTGAATGAGCCTTTGTCAATTGCTGCAGCAAATGAAAATAAAACTTGGCTTTTCCCCTTGACAAATAAATCCATGTCAATATGTCACTAAGGATAATTACTGGGAGATCTAGTATATATCATTTTGGGAAGCAATGACATCAATCTAGCTTGCTTCTCTAAGGATGGCCAGCAGCTTCTGTTCCAAAGCTTCAACATACTTGCTAAAGTCTTTGTTATTCCTAGTGTCTTTTTTCTTAAACAGAATCTAGTTTATGGATATTTCATCATAACTAACAAATCACTTCCAAAATCAGATCACAGTAGCATGGTACTCTTCAATGCCATATGTCTAAACAATAGAGTGCCTACTGTTGAGGCACATCTGCATTTGGAAAATGTCCATGTCTGTTTAATTAGTGAAACTTGGTTTAAATGTAATGAGAAAACTCTCTCTTCATACCTGGATTTTGCACTTTGCATGTCTTGGGATCTGATGGTAACTGTGATGGAGTTTTAATATTTGTCAAGGAACATATTGCTTTCAGGCAGATCCTTAAGGACCCACAGACTGAACTCATTAAACTACGTATCACCCTTGATAGGATTAATTATTAATAAATAGCTTGCTACAGAATACCTTCTTTGTCCCTTGAGATCCACATAAGATTCTTCAGTATTTTAAATCACCTCACTTTTATGAAAAAGTTTGATTATTTTGGATGACTTTAACTACTCTTCAATAAACTGGAACATGTATATGTCTGAAATTCCTAGACTTAATGAAAGAAAGAAAGAAAGAAAGAAAGAAAGAAATCCTTAACCAACTGGTAAAAAAGCTGCTAGTCAATACAGCATTATGGACCTGATTCTTAGAAATATGTCCTCTTCTTGCAGTTATCCTCCTTTGGTATCTGTTTCTCAACTAAAGTTTGACCATAAACTTGTGACCTCCTTTAAACTTCCAAAAAACCCTATGGCAGTCCCACTATGTACCATCCTCAGCTAGTAAAACAATAAATTATTAAAATTCATTTATGACCACACCACCTCTGGCCTTGACAGAGCAGAAAGCTTCACTCAGGGACTATATATCTGGGGAAACGGATAGAGCCTGCAACCCATTGTAGAACAAAATATTATGGGAAACACAAAAAAGCCACTCTGTTGGTGACTACCAAAACAAAACTGCAAAACAAAAGGAAATAAAACTCTGTAAATTGCATATCAGATCTGAAACCCCTCTTCTCAAGAAAAACATCATAGGCATTACAAGAAAACAGAAAAAAATGAAAAACACTATCAGGTCTACTAAAGTAGCTCACAGAATTAGTCTGCCTTCTGAAGCCAAAGATAACAAATCCTTCTTTAGCTGTGTTTTAAAAGTTAGAAATACCCTACATTGCCCTGATCTTGCTCAGAATGATGCCACCTCTTTTGATCCATTAGACACTGCCAGTATCCTTGCAAAGAAACCCAGTACCAACTTTACCCCAAAATTTGTGTCCAATGCCCTAAAATAGCTGAATCACTTACTCACCCAATTATCTCTAAAGATTTTAAATAGTTGCAAACTGTTTGCTACAATGTAGTAAGAAGTTGCTACACTTTAGACCACACACAGCACTCTACAAAGCTCAGGTCTGACCACTAATACAATACTGGCTTTTAATAAACAGTATTGCATTAAAGAGAAATTGGGATTGGCTGATTACAAAACCCCAACACTTTGCACCCAGAACAGTTGCCTCTCTCATCCCCCCAGTTAAGCTTCTGCTGGGATTGGCTGGTATGACCCTCCAGCAGAACATAATAATGAAGGCATGCAAGTTGTAAATTATCATAAGATTCAACAGCTATGGAATTCCTATGAATCCATGATTCTATGAAGGCAGAAAAAAGATGTTGCAACAAAATCACCAGTCTGAGGAATTTTCATAATATTATCATGCATGATCCGTCCCTGATTTCCATTTCGATTCAAAACATAAACACTTCATGTATTGGTGTCTGTGGTGCAATAGGTTACATGCTTACCTTTGGTGTAGAGGGCTGTGGGTTATATTTCCACAGCAAGTAGATTGATTGCTAACACAGCAGAAAAGCATAAAAGGGGAGCTGCAGTCCTTTCAATGAAATACAAAAGTGAAGCTTGAGTTGGTAGAAATAAAAGATCTCACACCTATCAAAAAGAACAGTGTTTATATATATATATATATATATATATATATATATATATGTTGTTGTTGTTGTTGTGTCTTTTGGCTTATCCCGGTTAGGGGTCGCCACACAGGAACTCCGGTCCGCTAATGTTTGGTAGTGGATTTTTACATGCCGAGTTACCAGCTCTGACGCACAACCTTCAACGAAGGCACGCCCATTCACGCATGCCTCCACACAGAAGACGCTCTAGCTGAGAATCGAACATATATATATATATATATATATATATATATATATATATATATATATATATATATATATATATATATATATATATATATATATACCAAATATCTACATATGTACAAATAAGTTGGTGGAAGTAAAATGTCCAGGTCCCATAGTACCTATCAAAAAAAGCAGTGGCCTTTTATTTATATACCAAATATGTACTGTACATATGTACAGATATAAAAATATACAAATCTGTTTACACATATTCATAATCTTTTTTACAATCATATTAATTTTCATCTTTATTAGAACCCAATTCCTTTTTTTTCATAACCATGATTTTACTTAGTATTGTTGCTAAAATCCATTCACCATTAAACATAATTTCATTTATTTTTTCATTCCATATAACCCATATAGCATAAAATAACTTTTTATCTGTTCAGTATATATTGTTTACTTCTATTCTTATAACATCTGTATTTAATTGTATCCATGTTTATTCCTTCCACTTCTTTTATACCTTTGAAAAAATCTTCTTTACATAGTTTTCCTATATTTTTTACTCTTTTACATTTCAAAAACACATGCACCATAGCTTCATTTTCTTCTTGACAATGTAAACATATATGCAGATTCAGTAAAGCCTAGACGATCTGCTAAAACTGTGTGTGTGATAGCACTCCATGTTGTATTCAGTAAGTGGCTTTACACAGCATGTAGAGCCAGACAACCAAGGTAAACATCATGGCATTCTAATTACAGCATAAGCAGCTGAATTGTATGCTAATCAACCAATAGAAGAAGAAGGAGCTATTCAACAAGATATAAAACAACTGTGTAGACACAGTGCTGGTTTTCTCTCCAAATTCCAAGACCTATCAGAATACAACTATGGAAACTAAGCTACATGGAAAGAATTTTTGGAGCTGATGTTGCTCTTATTCATGTGTTTGTGCAGCAGGCCCATGTCTATACTGCTACAGCTACTAATAGACCATGGCCAAGAAGGAGAAGAATGTTTAGACCAAGTTTAACTTTTCACAATTTGTGTAAGGTGGAAATTGTAGAGCACTAAGGGTGGACACAGACATACTACAAGAACTCAGCAACCTCAAATAAGAGCAAGTTCTGTGCTAGCTCTATGTCCTGGTATGTTGGAAAGGTGTGAGTCATGCATGGTAGAGGTGACAGTTCATAATCATCATCCATGACCCCAAGAACTGGCTCTGCTAGGAGTTGCACTGGAACATCCATGCCCATGGTTAGATACACTGCTGCTACCTGAATGGGACTGATGTCTACTGGATTAGCTGTCCTCATGAGAATACCAAGGTCCATGCCTCCATGGTCTGCCATGTCTGGGTGTGGACACCTCAACCACTGACAGAGTAGTGGAAGTAGTGCCACTGTGGGAGCATGATCATGCATGGCCACACTGGCTATCATCATACACTTGCCCAGTGTTTTCTGGAATTCATTAATGCCAATGCCCTGGACCAACTCGTTCTTACCCCCACTAGAGGTAGCAATATCCTTATCTCAGTCATTACTAACATGGGTGACTGTTGTTCTACACCAGTAGTCAACTCCTCCCTGGTTAGATCTGACCACAAATTAATCACCTTGGAAATCCACCCCCCCCACACACATACACACACACACACAAAGGTAACCACCATGAAAAACTTCTCCAAGGCTAACTTTGGACTCCTAAAAACAGAGGTGACTAACTTCATGGCACCCATGCAAATGGATAATAGTTGCATGACTGCAGAATCATACACCAATGCACTGTATGAACACATATACAAATGCATGGATTTCACCATACCCAGTAGAACCAAAATGCTCTCCTCAAAAAAGAGGAAGCCAATCTGGTGGTCCTCTGCCATAAGCAAACCCTACAACAGAACGAGAAAACTGATGCAGAATAAGGTGAAGTCCCAAGACTAGAAAAACTCCCTTATCAGACTCAACAAAAGGCTGAGATCCCTTATCAAATCCTCTAATGCTAGCTATGAAAACAGAATTGCAGCAGATAGTAAAGACAACCACAAGGCCGTCTATAGTTATGTAAAGAATCTCCACGGCAATACTCAGATTTGCCCTGAGCTACTGCACAATGGTACCTCCTATACTGAGCCAACAAATATTCCAGTATACTGGCCAACAGATTCAATGCCAACTTTACCCCCCTCCCCACAAAGGACCAATCACAATACCAATAGATTGCCAGGTACCCAGTATTACTGCTGCACAGCTTAAAACAGAACTGTCAAGGCCAAGAATACAGATTCTATGGGACCTGACAATATCCCTGGCTGTGTTCTACATGAACTATAGAGTGAACTGGCACCTTACCTGTGTGCCCTGTCCAATCACAGCCTCACCTCAGGCTTTGTCCATACCAAATGGCGCACTGCTACAGTTATCCCTCTCCACAAGGGAGGAGTGACTATAGACCTCGGGAACTATCGCCCCATTAGCCTGACAAGACTGATATGCAAAGCTATGGAATGCATCATCATGGACCTAATAAACAAGGATTTAGGGAATCTCCAAACTCTGGATCCTAGACTGTTTGGTTTTATGAAGGGTAGATCATGCATGCTCAACTTGGTTGACTTCTTTGAGTCAGTCACCAGAGCTGTGGATGAAGGCAAGGTGGTTCATACAACTCACCTTGATCTGTCCAAGGCCTTTGAAACCATTCCCCATGCAGGAATCATAGAAAAACTCACTAAGCTGGGCATCAACCCCTATATCAGTAGGTGGGTTGCAAACTGGCTCACAGATAGAACCCACAGTGTGAAAGTACCTGACTCCAAGTCAGACTGTTGACCAGTCATGAGTATAGTCCCACAGAGTTCAGTCCTGGTTCCTCCCTGTTTGATATCTACTTTTCTGAAGTCCAGGCTAACATGAAGGGACTCTGGCTGACAAAGTTCTCAGACAATTGCAAGTTAGGAGCTACTATTAACTCCTGAAGTGATGTTGACATTCTACAGAAAGGCCTGAATGAGACCAATTACTGGTGTCAGAACCATGGCCTTAAGCTCAATGCCAAAAAATGTGTCTTCATCCCCCTTGGGAAAAACCCAGTTCCCTTGAATTACTACATTGACGGTAGTCCACTGAACACAGAAGGCATTATAAGAGATCTGGGAACACAGGTTGACAACAACCTCTCTTTTGACCACCACATTCCCACTGTGGTCAGAAGGTCCTCCTATGTTGCACATCTCATTACTAAGGGTTTTGCATCCAGGAAGAAAGAAGTCATTGTCTCCCTCTACTCTTCCCTCATTAGGCCAGTCATCAAGTACAATGCCCCATTTGGCATGTACCTCACTAGACACCTACAGCAACTAGAGAGGCTGCAAAAGTCCTCACAGAGAAGATCCTAGCCCTTAAACACTTGTTCTATATGGACAGATTCAAAAAACTCCAGCTATTGTCTGTCACATATCGCCTACTTCGAGGCGATCTCTGCTTGACTTACAAAGCCATGTCTGACCCAGCTTTGTTAGAAATGTTACATCTAAAGAAGTCCCAATCCCTCCACACCACATGCTCCAGAGACCTCAACCTCAGTACCACAATCAACAGAACATGCTGGAGGGACAGGTTCATAACCCAGAGACTGTCCATGCTATGGAATATATTTTCTATACATGTCAAGCAGAGCACCTCACTGGTCCTCTTGAAGAGAAATCTTTTTTTTAATAAAATCTTTTACTGAAATATACACAGTTATTAAAATAATTGTACAGCTTTTTGATACATTAGATAAAAATAAAAAAAGAATGGTATAATAAACAATAATACCATAAACTATATACAGAAATGTTCACTGTACAAGAATGAAATATTACTGTTAGGCTAATAGAAAAAGGTTTTGATTTTACATTCAGGTTATTGGTTTTCTAATAGTTCAGATATACTCTTCCAGTATTTATATGTTGTATTCCTTGAGGATCTAGATCTAATTGTCAACATTTCGAGTTTAGAAACATCCTTGAGAAGATCTTTAAAATTTTGAAAAGATGGACTATGTGAAGATTTCAAATTTTTTATGATTTCTTTCCTGGCGATGGACAATATAGACCATAAGATGGAATATTTGCTGGGTTTTACACAGTTTGGGATTGGTGTGTTAAACAGAACAAGTGATTTAGTAATAATAAAATTATCTGTAAAGATTGCTAGTAAGAAATTATTAACATCTTCCCAAAATTTCTTTAAAAGTGAGTATTCATAAAATATATGTATCCAGTCTGCATTGATTTCCTTCCTACATCTCCAACATAAAACACTAACTTTGGTTATCTTGCTGATATTATGAGGTGTAAGGAATGATCTATTTAAAAATCTCCAGGTGAAAATTTTCCATTTGTGTAAAGATATTGTTTTACCAGCAGATTGAAGAATAATTAATTTATCGTTATCTGAAGGATGGGCATTATTAGTGGTGGTAAAAAATTCCCAGTAATTATCTGTGTGTGTATATATATATATATATATATATATATATATATATATATATATATATATATATATATATCCAAGTCTGATTTTATTGTTTTATATATGAGTGAAAGACTAAGTTTCAGTGAAATGTTCTGAGTTAAGAGAGTTAAAAGCTGTATCAGACTAGGAATTGAGGTTTTAATTGAAGGAGGGATTAGATCGAGTTTACCCTTGATGTATTTCCTTGCTTCTTGTAGGTCTAGCCATAGTAATGGGTCAAAATTATTCTCTTCTATAATAGTAATAAGAGCTTTTAATTCATGGTTGTTCATCAATTGATGCCATCCTATGAGGCTCTTTTGATTAAATAGTGACATTTTCTGATAATCTACTGTAAACATACTCCCTTGTGTATAGGCGATGGGGAAAGTAAGGAATATCCAGCTTTCATATCTTTTATGTCTAAGGATGAAATTTTTAAATGACCTTAAAATTAGAGTTATGTAGTTAGATTTAAATGTTTAGGTGTAGTGGAAAGAAAAATATTATTTCAGTCTTCAAATTAAGTATAACACATGAGTATCATTGTTTTTTGGAGATTGAGATAGACAAAGTAAAAACTCTTTCCATTTTGCTAAATATTTACTGTCAATTAACTGAGTAATTAATTTGATTACTGAACAAATTGAATAAAGTTCTAGGTTGGGTAAAGCTATACCTCCATTATCTCAGCTATACATATGGGTTGATAGAGCAATTCTGGGTTTAATTGGATGCCAAAGGAATTTTCTGATCATCGTGTTAAACTTTTTGATTACTAAATGTGTTGGGGGTATAGAGATGGACTGAATTATATACAAGATTTTGGGGAGTAATACCATCTTTATAATTGATAATTTCTCATCCGTGGAGAATTTTATTTTAGACAATCTAGTTATTAAATTATCTATGTTTGCAATACTTTTATTAAAGTTCAGTTTTATAATATCTTTTATGTTGTTAGTAATAATTATGTCTAAATATGTTATTTGTGTAGATCGTGCTATATATTTCTTAAAATTATCTTGTATATAAATTTTCTTTTGACCAACTAAAAGAATTTTGTTTTATTGTGGTTAAATTTAAGGCCTGAGTTCCTTTGAAAAAGCTCCATATTGTTAAATAGTTCTGACAATGATGGGTCTTTCCAATGTAAAAATAAAAGGTACACCATCGACTGGATAACTCTTGTAATAGCTAAAATCCAAAGATTTATTCACGATAAAACATAATAAAAAATTGCTATAAAAACCGGTAAGAGATAGTAAGCGCTTTCACGTCTTACTGACGCTTCATCAGACTTCAATGTTACATCCACAGATAAGCATCTTTAAATACATTTTCATAGCATCTGTTGCTTGTCAATTAATCAATTAATCAATCTGTGCTGGCAGCACTCACTATGCTAAAACCCTATCACTATGCTAAAAACTATATAGAACCCTACGCGAGAGAATAAGGGAGCATTTATATGCAATTAATAAGGAGAATATTAATAACGCTCTAGCAAAGCATGTGTTAGAATATGGTTCTTCACATAGCTTTAAGTTCAGGGTTCTACAGGTAGTAAATAGATCTAAAAGACTAGGGAATATTAGAGTGCATACAGAAGAAGTGGAGAATAGGTGGATTTTGAAGCTACAGGCACATAGGTATGGACTGAATGATAAAATTACGCTGAAACCTTTTTTGGCATCAAAATCCTTGAAACATTAAGCTACCTCTATGACAAAGCAAGCATGTGTTAGAATGAAGTAAGCATGTCTTAGACATCAAATATAGGCTGCTTTTTTAGCATAGTGAGTGCTGCCAGCACAGATTGATTAACTGATTAATTGACAAGCAAAAGATGCTATGAAAATGTATTTAAAGATGCTTATCTGTGGATGTAACATTGAAGTCTGATGAAGCGTCAGTAAGACGTGAAAGCGCTTACTATTTCTTACCGGTTTTTATAGCAATTTTTTATTATGTTTTATCGTGAATAAATCTTTGGATTTTAGCTATTACAAGAGTTATCCAGTCGATGGTGTACCTTTTATTTTTACATTGGATGGACTTTTGCTTATGAAAGGTACTTCACTTGGCGTTTGGTTTCCTTTTTTTGAATGATGGGTCTTTGCCACTCAGTGTAATCATAATGTCATCTGCAAACATCTGAATTTTTGATGTTTCATTAAAACCCAATTCGTACCCCATTATATTAGTGTTATCCCTTATCACGTTTTCCCAGGGTTCCATGATTAAGGTGAATAAAAGAGGGGACAGTGGGCAACCTTGTTTAGTGCCTTTTACTACTGGCATAGATTGAGAGATATAGGACCTATTTTGATGTATGCATGACAACCATTATATAATTGAGTAATAAGGTTTACATGTTCTGAAAAATTAAGTTCCCCCAAAAGAATGAGGAGATAATCCCAATTAATTGTATCGAAGGTGCAATTTATATCTAAACTAATTATAGTTAAATTTGTTTTTAAAATCTTTACTGATTCAATTAAGGTTAATATTCTCTTAATATTTTCATAAGAGGTTCTATTTATTATGAAGCCTGTTTGATCCACCTCCACTAGATTAGGAAGAACATTTTTGAGTCTATTAGCATATATAGACATAGATATTTTGTAGTCTATATTTAGTAGGGATATAGGTCTATATGAGTTACATTTAGTGGGGTCTTTGTCCTGTTTTAGAATAGGAGTTATAAAAGTATATTTCCACAATGGTGGGATGACGTTTTTAGTTTGTACTATGTTAAAAACAGCATGTAAAACTGTGAGAGCTTTATTAGGTAAAATTTTATAAATTTCTGGGATAATGTCATCATTTCCTGGAGCTTTGTTTTGTTTAACTTCATTAATTTGCAGTTGAATGTCTTTGAGAGTAATCTGTCTATCAAGTAATTCAGCTTGCTCTTCTGTTATTTTTTTCTTTAAGTTTTTACTAATGAATGTCCATATGTCTTTTTTTGGATTTAATAATTCGGGAGACTGATTAAGATTATGAAAACATTCTCTGAATTTGTTTAGTATATTATGTAAACCAGAGATCATTTTCTTCTTCTGTGGTGAGAACATTTCATTAATATGGTTAAATTTATTTAATCTTTTAGTTTTGTTGGCTAGAATATTCATGGATCTAGGATTTGATGAAAATGTAATGAGTTTAAATTTCTCTAAGCTAATCATAGTTTTATGATTTAATATTTCAAGATACTTTTTGTTTAAATAATTTATTTCTTTTTTTATCTTTGTCATCTTTGTTTTTTAAGAGATCAAGGTTCATTTTGTCAAGATTAGATTGTATTTATTTTAATTCTTTATCCCACATAAGTCCTTTTTTTTATATACCAATTAGTTATTCTACCATATAAGTAGGATTTCATTGCATCCCAAATAAAGACCGGCATTATCACTAGTTGCGTTAAGTTCTATGAAGTTATGTACTTCTTTGGATAAGAAAACCTTAAAAATTATTTAGTTTAGTGATATATGCTGGGATTCTTTTTTATCTGTACATTAGAAGTTGAGTGGATATTTATATCAAAGGTTATGGAGTTATGGTCAGAAAGGGGACACGTAATTACCTTTACTCTAGTTAAAGAATCAAGTCTGTCCTAGAATATGAATTATGCCTATGCAAATAGAATGTGTAGAAAAGAGAGTTGGGATCTGCATAATTATTTGCATCTTTTAGCAGGAGAGAATCAGAAAATTATTTCAAAAGTCTAGCCATTGATGAGATTTTTCTTTTACCAATAAAGGTAGAGTCTTTGCTATCAAAAATACAGTTAAAATCACAGGCAAAAATGATATTACCCTTAGAAAAATGTAAGATGTGTTCTGTGTGTTTCTGTGCTGATTTAAGTCCAAAGCCAGGAATCCAGTATATATTGATTAAAGTGAATATTTTGTTGTTAAATTCTATAATAACTGACGCTAACATAACTTTTTTATCTTGGTATGATTCTATTATTTTTGGTTTAGGCAATTTGTTATGCCATAATACAGCAACTCCCCTTTTCTTTGAATGTTCTGAACTGGCTAGAATAAAAAAGGATATGGAGTCCAATTTAAAAAATATCTTCTGATATCAATTTGGTTTCTTGTAGAAATATTATTTGGGAGTTTTGTAATTTGAGGTATTTATTTAAAGATCTTCTCTTATTAGGATTGTTTAGACCATTAACACTGAGTGAAAGACAATGTAAAGAAGTCATGAGGTAGTTTATATGTGTGATAATGCATATTGTCTATACATTTATTACTCTTTTGTCTGTTTATGTATAAAAGGTAAATGTAAGGAATACCACTGCTTGATATACTTAAAAATGATATAGAGGTAAAATCAAAGGTATATTAAAATAACTTTCAACTATACAAGTTACAGTGAACATTGTAAACAACATTGTCAATAAATTGTAGCAAAAATTTTTAACAAAAAAAAAAAAAACCCAAGACCTTTCTGGAGTTATAAACTCCTAATTGGAGTTACATCTATCACTCAAATTATCATTCTAACTAGCTGCAAGTTTCAAACAGGAACTGCCTATTTGCAAACTGTTATATATTTAAATGTTTGGCTCTTAAGTAAACTTATATTTTCTTATGTACAGAAGTAAACATGACTAAAGTAGAATAGTAATAAAATCAATAAATTGTTAAATATTATTAAGCAATTATGAAAAACAACATGAAATATTACTATTTGTACTACAATGAATCAATAAGCTGATTATTAAACATAAATTAAAATAAGATTATGTTGTATAACCAAAATAAATAAAATCAGCTGAGGTGCACTAATGACAATTGATTATGCTTATATACTGTCCTCAAAAACAAACATGCAGTAAATGTGGGCATGTAGTAATACTTTCAAAGTCAAGTAAGGATAGTGATCAAAAATAGTGTCAGGGCTCATATTAACAATATTGTAATACAGTAGATTAAGACTGTATAGAGAACTCTAGTGAAATTGTTCTCAGGAGTAAATGGTTCCCTTATAAGGATTCCAACTGAAAAAATTACTTTATATATTAATCATAAAAATCTCTACAACATCCATATCTCTCCTTTCTGTAAAACTTTCAAGACTGAATTTCTGTTCATTAAACAAAGCTATAAACTTCAACAAAGTATAGATGTACACTGACATTGTGAGGCCTATCATGGAATACTGTAATTTTTCTTGTACAGAAAGTAATGTATTATATTTCTGCAAAAAAACAAACTAAAAATACATTCTAATGAGAGAGAAAAAAAAAAAAAGGAGTTGGCGGTGAACATCTTGTACTATAACAGCTTTATGTATCAAGTTGGTAATAGGGATTATTCTTTAACTACTTTTATAAGAAATGTTTAAGCTGTGTAGGACTCTCACTACTATATCTTATGCCACCAAGATTATGATCTATAAACTCTTACTTATTTTGCAGTACTGCACAACAACCCTATAAGATGTACATTCTTGTATATTACTCTTTCTTGAACTGTCACCCTTGTAAATGTATACTTTTCTGCTTTTTACACTCTTTCTTTTCCCAATTATATCAGCAAAGTTCTAGCTGTACCAATGTATCTTATCAGCTTTTGAACTGAGCCAAACCTTAAAAGCCCTCCCATCAGTCCACCATCCAGTTTAACTAGCTGAAAACAAATGATTACATAGCTAGAAAATAGGGTCTATAAGAAGCATAAGAACAAGGAGGCTGGCAAAAGGGTAACAAACATTGTGATGAAGGAAACAAGGATCTAAAAGAGAATGTTAGCAGAGAAGCTCAGAAAAGGAATCACATTTTTCTCTTTTTTTTTCTTCCCCTTTAACTAAACACCAACTGGCTAAGGGTTGAAAAAGAGCTCTCTAAGAGAGCCTAACTATAGTATAATACAGTATAAGGAGGTCATACAAAACATTGCTTTATAACAGGCATTCTCGGTAAAACTATTTGTGAGAAGCACTGCAATCAATATATTCTGCAGAGTACCTTTAAGTTGAGTAGAACACAAAGATGCATCTGCATTTCGTGTTGTTATTGCTGTTATGCTATAAGTAGGGTGACTGGTTCCTTTCATTCCCTTTCCCACTGAGTAAAGAGGTGTTCAAAAGGTTTGACCCTTCGTAATTTGTCGAGTTGCTGATGATGTCACATAGCAACGGGAGTCGTTCCTGTGATATGGAAAACAATTCGACGAGTCCAAGGATTAAAATAAGCTGCTAGAGTTCCAGTGGGAAATGGTAAGGTACTTTAACAACAAACACAGCTTTTATTAATCTCACGAGCTGCTTGGGACAATCTCAACATCACATACAAAGCAAGAAATGCAATCGCAAAGGCCAAGAGCTTCCCGGGATCACCACACACAGCACCAAAGACAATGCCACCAACATAGAGCTACTCTCAAGAACATATACGCATTGGCAGAAACAGAACAAAAGCATACAAACAAAACAAAAAGAAAAAAAAAAGTGTAACAAGCGTTAGCGACATATAAATTCACAAAGCACCAGAACCCTGTACCATCTATCAAACCACCATTATTATCCTGTTGATATGCAAACAAAAGCAACAAATGTATGCACTAACCACCAGAACCCTGCACCAACTACCAAACCTTCATTCTTTTACTATTAATGTACATGTAATTCACAACAGAATTACTAGATAACCAGCCCAAAAGAAAAATCAGGGCAATCAGTGCAACAACAAGCCCTAGTTTACTAAAATATCTAACAAACCTATGTATTATAACAAACAAGATATACCACTTCTACATTATGTATATGAATATAAGCTATAAGTTTATTATTTTTTAAGGGTAAATGCTAGTTTTTAGATCCAAAAAGAGCAATAAAAACATATTAAACTATTAATAACTGGGCAAGATATTTTCAATACTTATCAAGTAGGTGGTTAGTTATTCTGTATGATCAGAAATTTATGAGAAAGTATTAAGCTGATTATTATTTCTGTATATGTAAGATAGAGCAAGACTTTAAGAGAGAAAAAAAGGTATATATTCATTAATAGCAGACATAGAACAAAAACAAATTCACCTGTTGAACCATTTTCATCTCTGTAGACTTCTAGGTCATAAACAAGAATTATTTATATATAAAAAAATAGAACAAAAAAACTACAAGGGTAATATGAACAGACACATCATTTTTTTTAGTTTCTTTTTAGGATCAAATGTTTTCCATGATCTATTTTCTGCTAATGTCTTGTGACTGGAAGTAGCCCAATCCATCTCATCTATCTTTTCCAATATTTTCTTTGATTTGATAAATATGATAGCTGGTTCTAATTCATCAAATATTTTAGGACCATCCTGTAGAAAGATCTTTAGCTTGGCTGAAAAAAGCAGATGTGTTTTTATTTGAGCTTTCTTTAGTTCTTTGAGTAGTGGCAAACATAGTTTTCTTTTGGCAATCACAGAGGAAGAATAGTCATTGTCAAAACGTATGATATTATCTTGAAATTTTATAGGTGAGTTGGACCATGCAGTCTTTAATACAATTTCTTTATCATGTGAAGATAAAAATTTGACTATCACTGACCTTGTGGAATTACTTTTATTGTTCTTAGATTAAACCAGGGATCTGTGAGCCCTTTCAATACCAAAAGAGAGGGCTTCAGGAAGTTGTAAAATCTCAGGTATTCATGAGGTTAAAAATGTCTCCATGTTGTTTTCTTCAATATTGTCCAGCAACCCAAAGATCCTGATGTTATTTCTATGACTTCTATTCTCTAGGTCATCAATCTTTGACTGAAGTAAAGAGCTTTAATTTAAGAGAAATTCCAAGTTATGTTCATTTTCTTGAATTCTACAGTCCATGTCATTTAGTGAGGTTTCTATGCCAGTAATTTGTTCTTTCTGCTGTTTTAAGTCTTGGTGTAACGTCTCCATTTGTTGTGAACATTTTTCTTTAAAATTATCCAATTTCAGGTCTATTCTGTCTATTTTAGTGGATAACTCTTGGATATTGGATAGTAAAGATTGTAGCTCCTTTTTTAATGATGTGCCCTGGTGAGAAGATTTTGTGAAGCACATACTGAAGTTAGGTACCAAAAGTTTGTCTTGTGAATTTTGACAGGAAAAAATAATAAAATTTAAAAATTAATGAGATACTATCCAAATAAACTGTAAGGAGAGTCCAGATAAGTAGAAATAGTTGCTATTTAGATAGTTATTTACAAAAATTCCTGTCATAAAAGAAGTCATAAGGCAGAGCTGAGAGAAAATGATGCTACTCAAGGCTCATGCTAGCCATGCCCCCCCCCCTTGTAGAGAAATCTTGATGAGTGGATGGGAAATAAAAAATTCACCCCAAGGATCACTCCAGTGGCTTTACTTGACAGAGGCACTAGGAACTAAGGTTGGGTGGCAAAATGCCAAAGATATCCTATGGGCTAGGCTTGTAAAGGCTCCAGGGTCATTAGCCTAGTACACACCTATAAACCTATGAACCTATGTGGCTGACCTACATCCACATGTAAGCCGTCCCCTCCCAGCAGATGTTCCATTATAGACACCATCCATTCTAACATGTCATTCATCTAATCCATGAAATTTGCAGCACTGTGAAGGCAGTCATGCATGTCAGCCTGTGCCACATTTACAATCCTAAGCATTTCCTCAGAAGCCCTATTGGAGCATGCCTGCTCCTCCATGATGGCCCTAAGCATATGTCAAGTGGCACTGTGAGCCACACCAGGTTCAGTTGGAGGATGGACAGCAGTATCCACTGAGCACCCCTAACAACCCTCCTGCCTGGCAACTGCATGACACCTTGCCCACATTTTGTCTACAGCCAGAGTTAACAGGCACTGAAGCCACAGTAATCACACTACCCTGATCAAGTGTCTCACCCTCCACCTGTCCAATATCGGTGGGCTTACCGGAATAGGTTTGTGTAGGCCTACTGATTGTGAATGAAAATACAGGGGATGGCTGAATGTCAACCTCAGTGTCAGATTCAACCTCTGTACCCCCCTGACTGTGCCTTTGTTTGGCCACAATCATCATCAGTGTCTGCTGATACTCTGACATTGGGTGGTAAGAGTCCTACGCTTCCTTTCTGGATCATCTGTTATAATAAGCAATATATGCAGAAATTAAATTAACAGCTACACTACAACTTAATATAGTTTTACAAACTAACACTGCTGCCACTGTCACTATCTCAGATGGTACAGTAATACGCACATATTTCTGTCAAATGCACATCAGTACCAAAATAAAAATGTTGGCTTACCATATGCAGATGACTCCACACTTGCTAGGGAGGATGGTCCTGGAGGAAGTTAAGCAAAGTGTAAGGACACCATCATCACAATAACAATAACACAGGGGGAACAATTTATTGCCTTTATATGTCCATTAACAGTACATTTAACTGAAACATGGATGAAATGTCCACCCCAAGCCCATGTTTAATGAACCAGAATGTGCTGTTAACTGTATCAATCAATAATTAGCCCCCTCAAAAAAAAAACATTACACCAACTTAACTATTGCTTTCAGTATTTCACAATACAAGAAATTGCTACAATTTGACATATGTAAGCCTACCTGGAAGCTGCTCCTGGGATGTACTTGTCCGTCCTGAAATAACAGCACCAACATTAATCACATTTTGTTGTGCACTTTCTACCGAGCTCTATGGATCCCTGATGGTTGACACGAACTCATGATTTGATGTCAGTGGTGGCTCTATAGTAGTCCACCCCTGGAAGCAGCTGTCCATGGGCCACTGCAGCTGCTCTCCACTGGGCTGATGAAATCATATCAGTGGCCCCATCATGCAACTGATCATAAGTACTGCTGTGCCCCCCAACAGCATTGATGCCATTCACTGTTTCCAAATCTACATTCTGCTAGACACAGCTACACATCCTCTCTCAAGCAGAAAGGTACCATGTCACCGAAAGGCTTGGACAAGCACATCATTCTCCAAGTTACTAAAGGGGGATTTGCAGAAATTGGGATGTTTGGGTGCCATAGCCCTGGATGACACAAAATAAAAGCCCTGCTTAGACACAATACATATTATTAGTTTTTCAACATTACCCAGTGAAGAAACGCAACACGTCATTTAGTAAAATATAAAAAAGGATTATGTGGTTGTAACATATCACAGTCACAAACAAACCAAGATTTGCTCCAAAACCAGGACTAACAAAAACAAAGTAAACTTCTGTAAAAAATTGTTTTGGTTGTGTCAACACAGAAATGGTACTTGGCTCCCCAACCCCCAAAACAACGGGCAAATGACAGTTTTCACTAAACAAGGAATAGCACATCAGTCAATTGTTATAAGTGCTTTCAAACAAACTGTCCCAAAAACATTTGTACACATTTACCACTGAAAAGTCCTTTTTATGCAATTGCCAGTCACCACTACCTGTGCCCAGTATGCCTCTAGAGGTGTCTAGGGCCACCTAGAAGACTAATAGCCCTGTGTCATGGATAATGTAGGGCATTTACATTTCATTGAAATAACATAGAAGAGTGTAAAGAGAAACAGTTGTAACAGTAATACTTGTAATGAAAGTTATTAAGGCTATGTATCTGAGAAAGTAAAATGCACTGACAAAAATGCCAATGCCTTCATTAAACTTCTAAGAAGTGCATACAGATAAAAGTTGAATTTGCTAATGTATATATATATATATATATATATATATATATATATATATATATATATATATATATATATATACACCTCCTACACTCTCACTAATTCCCATAACTCTACTCATAGGCTACCTCAATGTACGCAGCTTAAACAATAAAATTACCCAACTACATGCCCTCCTAGACTTACACTCCTTTGACATCCTATGTCTAACTGAAACATGGCTCAAACCTGCTACTAAGGATAATGATATAATCCCACCATGTTACAACATCGTACTCTGTGATCAACTAAATAAAAAAGGTGGTGGGGTTGCTATACTGTATAAACCTAAACTACAGGTATTATCAATAGATGTAAAACCTCCCCAAATGCTGCAATATTAATCTCTAAGCTCCAGATTAACACCAATAAATCATTAAATATAATTTGCACCTATATCCCTCCAGGTAATAACATCAATACTCCTGAAAATATCCTTAGTTGGCTATCAACTTCCTTCCCACAGGAAACTATACTCCTTGGAGACTTCAACATAGACTGGAACTGTTGTACCTCTGGCAAACCAACTACCCACATAAACTTTTATGGCTTTAATCAAATTATCACCTCTCCTACCAGAACCCATAAACCCAGCAATAAGCAAGCCACCTTAGATGGATACTGGTAAACAGCAACCCCCTCTCTTATAAAACAGGTATACTCCCAGATGATATTAGTAGTCATTCTTTTACCTTCCTAACCAGACAAAAAAAATTATATCCAACCAAGCAACCTTTAGAACTACCCACAACAAAAAAACTTCAAACCAGCTAACTTCCAAGCAGAACTAAAAGCATGCAATTGGTCACCTCTAAAATACCTACCTCTTGACGAAGCTGTCTCTTATGTTAACACAAAATTCCTTCAAATCCTAGAACACCATGGCCCGTCTCATACAGTTAGGACTAGGAACAAACCAGCACCTTGGCTAACAAAAGAAACAAGACAAAAAAAATGATGCAGAGAACTAGAATTTGGTCCAAATGGAGAAATACCAAAAACCCAACTGATCAGGAAACCTTTAGACAGCTCAGAAATACTACAAAGAAAAGAAATCAATACTCCAAGATAAAAAAACTACTACCAGAAATTCCAGCAAGCCCAGCATCAAAACCCACAAAAGTTTTGGACAGGTATAAACAGCCTACTCCACCCAGGACACTCCAAAACACCTACATCTTCCAATCTGACTCTGAATACTCCTAGCCAAATAGCCAATATTTTTAACAATTTTTTCTCTGAAACAGCTCAATCCTTAGCAAATACCCTATCTTCTACTAGCATCTCTAAGACGTGCTCTCTAACCAGCTTACCTCCAGCCTTAAAACGGCAGCCTGTTCCAACAACTCTCATCCGCACACTACTTCACAAACTAAAACCTTGTACTCCTTCTACTGACCTCCTCCCAGCTGAATTTCTACAAATGGTAGCTGGTGTGCTCACTTGCCCTATCTTCATCTTAATAAATAGAACTATTACAGAAGGTTCTATCCCATCACTCTGGAAAGTCTCACATATTATCCTATTACACAAAGGAGGCAACACAACTGAACTCTCCAATTTCCGTCCCATAGCGCTACTCTCTCCATTAGCTAAAATCATGAAAAGATGCATTCATCAGCAACTCCTTGATAATCTCCTACTAAATAATCTCTTAGCTGACTGCCAACATGGCTTCAGACCATTTCATAGTACCACTACCACACTACTATTCTTTTCAGACTGTATTAATAACACTCGCAATAACAACTTGCTCTTCTCAGCTCTCTTTTTAGACCTCTCCAAAGCCTTTGATATGGTGAATCACCACCTACTGTTAGACACCCTTCAATCACTTATAGTAGACACTTGAACAATCAAATGGTTTAAGTCATATCTAGAAAACAGATAACAAGCAGTCCTCTGGGACAATAACCCTTCAACTCAGCTCCCTATCTCCCTAGGAGTCCCAAAAAGTTCTATTCTTGGACCCCTCCTCTTCTCTATATTTATTAATAATCTGAATTCATCTCTCCCTCAAACCACCTGCATACAATATGCTGATGACTCTACATTAATCTGTACTGCAGCATCCCAGGCTGAACTACAGTCTAGCACCCAAAAATTATTCAACTTAGCAGAAGACTGGTTCTCCAAATGCTGTCTCCTCCGAAACCCTAAGAAAACCAAACTTCTACTTTTTACCTCTACCCAAAAGTCTCCCCCTATCTACTTCTCAGTAACATCAAATAATGGCACTGTAATAGTACCTGATACCACAACTAAACTTTTAGGCTTAACAATTGATAATAATCTTAGTTTTGACCCACACATAAACTTAACCATTAAATCACTTAATAGAAAACTTGGTTCACTTTATAGGATAAAAACCTTCCTTACTCCCTCTGTCAGGACTACTATCGCCCAAACACACCTAATTTCCACTCTTCTATATACCTCACCTATCTACACTAACCTATCCAAAAATAACCTAAACAAACTGGCCACCTCCTATAATAACATTGCCGGATTTGCAACTGGTTTCCCATTCTGTATACACCATTGCCAAAATCTGAAAAAATTAGGATGGCTGGAACTGCAAAACCAACTTCTTCTCCAACAACTAACTATTACCCATAAGATCCTGTATCATCCTAGAAATACACCCATACTCTCAACCCTTATTAGCCCTTATAAAAATCTAACAACCCTATGCTCAGCAAATAAGTCACTACTAGCCACCCTTAAATCTAACAATAAATCTGGAGACTGTCTTTTCAATAATACCATTGGTAATTCTTGGAACAAGCTTCCTACCAAACTAACATCCCCGGAATCCACACCACTTTTCAAAAAGCAACTAAGAATCTACCTATCTTTACAATGGCTTTGCCCATGTACTAATCCTGACAATTTTTTTCCTCCTTATTCCACCATCTTCGCATGCACAAAATATGCATCCCTTGAAAGAGAAAAAAAAAAATTCACCCTGTCTTGTCTTTTTATATTAAGTTGTGTTTTACTCTCGAATATTGCCTTTTCACATATTAATCCTGTTATAAACATGTCATTGTGTATTCTCTTATGTAATGTATATTCACTTTTATTGGCCTCTATATCAAATTAATTTTTTAAAATATGCATTCTTACATACTATTTTTGTTTTCAATTTTACAATAATGCTGTAGTGGAGCTTTTCTCCCCTGACCTCTACTGAAAATGGACATATATCCAGTTAAACTAGCCCAGTCATATATATATATATATATATATATATATATATATATATATATATATATATATATATATAGGTTCATAGGTTCATAGGTAGGTACTAGGCTATCGGCCTTAGCCAATACAAGCCTAGCCAAAAAATGTACCCTGGCTTTCGCCACCCAAGAAAATTATTTTCCTGTGCCCCTGTCGAGCAGAGCCACAGAAGTGATCCCTGGGGTGAATTTCCCATTTCCCATCCAATCAAGATTTTTCTTGAAGAGTGCTAATGAGGAGCTCTGTTTGACATAGATAGGTAGTCTGTTCCAGAGTATTGGAAGTCTCTGGGACAGGAATCTATCCCTCCAGCATGTTCTGTTTATTGTGGTGACAAGGTTAAGGTCCCTAGAGCGTGTAGTTCAGCGGGATTGGGATTTCTTTAAGTGGAGCATGTCCAACAGCTCTGGGTTTGACATAGCTTTGTATGTTAGGCAGAGATCGCCCTTGAGTAGGCGATATGCGATGGAGTAAAGCTGTAGTTTTTTGAGACTGTCTGCATAGGGCATCTGTTTGAGGCCAGTAATCCACTTTGTGAGGTATTTCTGTGGTCTTTCCAGTTGTTGTAGATGTCTTGTGAGGTACATACCAAAAGGGGCATTGTACTCTATAATGGGTCTAATGAGTGATGAGTAGAGGGGAACAATGACCTCTTTTTTTCTGGATGAGAATCCTTTTGTGATGAGATGAGCCACGTAGAAGGATTTCCTGACCACTGTGGTGATGTGATTATCAAAGGAGAGACTACTGTCCACCTGTGTCCCACGGTCTCTTATCACATTTTCGGCATTAAGTAGACTACCAGCTATGTGGTAGTTCATGGGTACAGAGTTTTTACCAAAGGGGATGACAATACACTTTTTGGCATTGAGCTTCAGGCCATGGCTTTGACACCAGGTATCTGTCTCAATGAGGCCCTTTTGTAGTTTGTCCACATCATTAGGAGTTTCAATTATGGCTCCTAGTTTGCAGTCATCTGCAAATTTTGTTAGCCAAAGACCTTCTGTGTTGGCCTGCACTTCAGAGAAGTAGATACCAAACAGGAGAGGACCCAGGACTGAACCCTGTGGTACTCCACTTATCACTGGTCTGATGTCGGATTTGGAATCTGCTACTTTCACAGTATGGGTTCTGTCTGTGAGCCAGTTGGCAACCCATCTTGTGACATAGGGATTTATACCTAGTTTAGTGAGCTTATCTATAATTCCAGAGTGGGGGATGGTGTCGACAGCCTTGGCGAGATCTAGATAAGCTGTGTGAACCATTTTACCCTCATCTATGGCTTTGGTGACTGCTTCAAAGAAGTCAATCAGGTTTAGGAGACATGATCTGCCTTTTACAAATCCAAACTGAGTAGGGTCCAGAGCTTGGAGATTACCAATGTCTTTGTTTATGAGTTCCATAATGATACGTTCCATGGCCTTGCAGATCAGGCTCGTCAGGCTAATGGGGCAGTAGTTCCCAGGGTCCTTCATGGCTCCCCCTTTGTGGAGTGGCATAACTGTCGCAGTGCACCATTCAGTAGGTACAAAGCCTGAGGTGAGGCTATGATTGAACATGGTACTGAGGTAGGGTGCCAGTTAATTCTGTAGTTCATGTAGAACGCAGCCTGGGATATTGTCAGGTCCCATGGATGCTGTGTTCTTGGCATTGGAGAGTGTGTTTTTTACCTGTGCAGCCGTGATTATAGGAACTTTGCATTCTTCCGGTATAGAGATGGGCCCTCTAGGGGGTGAGGGGGGGGGAAGTTAGCCCTGAACTTATCTGCTAGAATGTTGGCAATATCAGTTGGTTCTGTATATTTAGTGCCATTATGCTGTAACTCAGAGCAGATCTGAGTGTTCCCATTTAGATTCTTGAAATAGCTATAGAATGCTTTGTGGTTGTCTTTAGAGTCAGTGGCAATTTTGTTTTCGTAACTAGCTTTGGAGGATTTTATGAGGGATCTCAGCTTCTTACTGAGGTCGACCAGGGAGTTCCTCCAGTCATATGATTTTACTCTTTTTTGCAACAGTTTCTTTCTTCTGTTGTGGTTTGTTTATGGCAGAGGACCACCAGATTGGCTTCCTTTTTTTGGAGGATAACATCTTTGTTCTATTAGGGATAGCATGATCCATGCACTCGTGTAAGTGCTTATAAAGTGCATTTTTGTAGGATTCGGCAGTCATACCTCTATTGTCCGTCTGCATGAGTGTCATGAAGTTTGCCACTTCTGTCTTAAGAAGTGTGAAGTTGGCTTTTGAGAGGTTTTTTACGATGGTTTCCCTAATTGGGGCTGGGGGTGGGATGTGGATGTCTAGGCTGATTAGCTTGTGGTCGGATCTGACCTACGAGGAATTGACCTCTGGTGTGGAACACAGGTTTCCCATGTTGGTAATGACCAGGTCTAGGATATTGCTGCCCCTGGTGGGGGTCTGAATAAGTTGATCCAAGGCGTTGGAATTTATGAATTCTAGAAAACATTGAGCAAAAGATTTGGTACATGAGTAGTTTTCCCAGTTAATGTTGGGGTAGTTAAAATCGCCCATTATTAGGGTGTTGGGTTGTACCCTAATACTTTCCAGTGTATCAAGAAATGAGAAGTGTGAATCCTGGGGCATGGTGGGGGGTCTGTAGCAAGCTACAATTTGGATTGCGGTCTTGCCCAGAGTTAGTTGCACTTGGATAATCTCGGATGCAATAGGCTGTGCAACTAGCCTGGAGGTGTGGATATCCTTAATGAATATGGACACACCTCCGCCTTTAGTGCTTCTTTCTGGGTTAGGTGGCCGAAAGGTGTGGTATGAATTGAAGCCTGGTAATGCACGGGTGCTCTCTGGAGCTTTGAACCAGGTCTCTGTCACTGCACAGACGTCAATGTTCTCCATTTTAAGGAGTGCCTCGAGTGAGTGCATTTTGAGGTTTAGACTTCTAGCATTGAGTAGCATTACCCTCAGATTTTGCTTGCTTATACCTGTTACAGTGGTGAATTTGTCATTTGAACCTTGCCTAAAAAAGGCACTATAGGGGTGGCAAGAGTCTTAGCCAGTATCCGGAATCCTAAGGGTGGCAGGTGCAGGTCATCTCTGGCAAAGCATCGTGGACTGTCGATCATGTCGGCCCAGGCAGACAAATACTGGATCCCCTTAGAATGACACCAGAAGCTTAGCCAATTGTTGAAGTCAATCATTTTGTCCTTGTACTGTAGTATCATTCTGGATGATGGCAGGATGCTACTCAGGGTTAGGGTCATACCTGCCTGGGATACAAGATCAGAGAGCTCCTCCATGTCTCTTTTCATGTAGTCCAGGGAGGTATGTCTCAGGTCATTCACACCAACATGGACAATGACAGTGTCATATTTGTACTTATTGTGGAGTGACCTGAGTGCATACATTATGTGGCGGATCCTGGCACCTGACAGGCAGCTGACAGTAACTTTCTCCTTGTTTAGTCTAGTGAGTGGAACATCAGTGTGCATGACTATAGAGTCACCTATGACTAGAGTGTTGGGTACGTTGTTATGCCTTATGGGCTGTGGTTGAGTGGCACACTGAGTTTGTGGGCTATGTGTCATTTGGGTTGTGTTGGGGGTGGAGTTTGCTTGCGTTCATGCTTCGGATGTCCCTTATGCTTGGGCAGGTTTTTATTGAGAACCTCCGCGTATGTAGGTGTGTGTTTTGTGTTTCTATGTGTTTGTTTTGATGGTGTAGGTTTTGAGGGACTATGTGATGAGTGTGGTGTGGTGCAAGTGTTTACCTTCTCCTCTTGACTGTCTAGTCCAATCTTGGGTGTATATATATATATATATATATATATATATATATATATATATATAGATACACTTTATAATCTCAAAATACTGAAATGTTGAATTTCAGTATCTCGAGACTATAAAGCTGAATGTTGAGAATAGCGAAAGTTCATAATCGCGAATTCGAATATCTCAAATTTGCGGTTATGGACTTATGCTATGTTGTTTTTCTGGGTTTATGTGTTGATGGTGCGCAGTGCCGTGTGTGGATCTAGGTGTTATGTCAGGTAAGTGAGTATTTTGTAAGGGTTTTGAGAGGGAGATAGAGTGTATGTGAGTGTGCTGATATGTTTGATGTGTGTGTGAGGGACTGGAGAATTTGCATGTGTGAGTTTGCTTTTGTTTCTTGTATGTGCGATCTCAGAGTTAGTATATATAAGTGGGGGGTGGGGTTGCAAGGGGGCTTGCTCCCTGCTTATGTGTGTATGAGTTGTGCATGTGTGTAGTTTTGTGTTTTAAATTGTGATGTGGTTGTTTTGGTGTATGTGTGGTGTGGTGTGTGTGGTTTGTTTGGGGTTTTGAATTTCGTAGTTTTGAGCTTGGGGATTTGTAGTTTCGGTGTTTTGTGGATTCAGTTTCATGGTCTCGAGATACTGAAATTCAATGTTTCAGTATTTCGAGATTATGAAGTGAATCTATATATATATATATATATATATATATATATATATATATATATATATATATATATATATATAGGTTTACTATCAAAATGTAGAAGTGCAGTTAGGCGAACATGAGCATGCCAAATGTGTGTTGGCTGATTCCCGTATTGCCAAACTGCGACTATATAAATGTCCTTTAATGAATGTCACTGTGCTTTCCCTCATATGAGGTTGACATTGCGAATAGAGATTGTGGTACAGTGCGGATCGGGAAATTTACCCTTTTCCTCATTGTAGTGCGATCTTGGAGTTGGAACATATAATTTGCAGGGGGTGTGGGTGTGCAGGGGGGCTTCCACCCTGCAAAAATGTGAATTAATGATGTGAGTACTGAACTGCATTTGTTTGTACTGCTGGAAAGCAGACGGTGTCAGCAGGTAAACTTTCAGAAATGTTGAAGCTGTCGGTTCGCTGATTTCAAATTGATGTGTTTTCAACATGTTTATCTAATTAGTGTTCAGGAGTTAGAAATTTTTTTTTGGTGTTTGTGTATAAAATGTGTTTTGACGTTCGAGATTTTGACAATAAATCTATATATATATTTGTATGTATATATATATATATATATATATATATAATATATCTATGTATATATATATATATATATATATATATATATATATATATATATATATATATATATATATATATATATATGTATATATATATATATATATATGTATATATATATATGGATTCACTTTATAACCTCGAAATGCTGAAATATCGAATTTCAGTATCTCGAGACTATAAAACCGAATCCACAAAACACCGACAAACAAAAACTGTGAAACCACATAACCGAAAACACCACAGACACTATACTAAACATACAACACAACACCCACATCACAACATAAACAAAAAAACAACACACATACACAACTCACACACACATAAGCAGGGGGGCAAGCCACCCTGCACCCCCCATGTGGGGGGCTGCGCCCCCCACACCCCCCTACTTATATATACTAACTCCGAGATCGCACAAACACAACACAAAAGCTCACTCACACACGCACATTCTCCAATCCCTCACACACACACTAACTCCCACTCAAAACCCTTACAAGACACTCACTTACCTGACATAACACCTACATCCAAACACGGCACCGCGCACCAACAAAACAAAAACCCGGACATTACGTAGAGCAACTTCATAACTGCGAATTCGACATATTTTCGACATACGTCAAATTCACGATTATGAACGTTCGCTATTTGTAACATTCAACTTTATAGCTTCGAGATACTGAAATTCAACATTTCAGTATTTCGATGCTATAAAGTGAAGCCCCATATATATATATATATATATATATATATATATATATATATATATATATATATATATATATATATATATATATATATATATATATATATATATATATATATATATATATATATATGTATATATATATATATATATATATATATATGTATATATATATATATATATATATATATATATAAATATATATATATATATATATATATATATATAGATAGATAGATAATTTTTTTCCTAGTTACATGTGAGCAAATCCAGTATGTAACTGAAATATTTAATCATACCTTATCAAGATCAGTAGTTTTCTGTGCAGATAAATCCAAATTAAGCCTGCGTTATCCACATAAACAAGTCTCCTCACCTTCAAGTTCCCTAGCTACACGGTTCCCTTTGTATAGTGTAGATTCAGGCCTGTGAGCACAGTGAATATGTGAATGAGGTGTGAACACATTGGAATTGCTGAATTCCTAAATCTTGACTCCATGTAGCAAGTGTAAACATAGTATAGGCACTCCCTCACTGTTAGTTGCTAATGGATTGCAGCTGTGAATGATTAGTGGTAGGGAGAAGGAAAACACAACAGCAATTCAGACTCCCTTACCTGCAGTGGGTATGTCACCCAGGTTATACTTCCAAAGTGTAGAAGTAATTGTAGCAAAGGTTTAAATGTAAGTAAGCAGCACATGTCTTAGTTTCTGTTCACTAATATCCAAACTCCCCTGTCTTTGTTAAAATCTGCACATCATTGCCATTTAATATTCTCATACATTTTAAGGTCAATGATACAAAATGCCTCACAAACAACATATTTCAGATTACTGCTCAAATAAGAGAAGAATGAATACCATTCGAAGAGAAGACAGAGCTGCATTTCTGCAAACAATAGTCATAAATTGTTGTGTGATCAAACACTAAATCTGAAATTAATACATGTACATGCAACTGAGAGTGTGCAGGTGTCATATGTCTTCTTAATACCGTGGATGATTTGTTACTTGTTTGCATGCACAATTATTTTTATTCCTACTATAAAACTGTTTCTGTGGAAAAGCGGGATAGGACACCCTTACTGTGTTTTTTAGGTTCATTGGAGTGACAGTTCAAATCCAAACTCGTGTAAAAATCTTTAATGTGCACTAGCATTTATTTTGAAATGTTGTTTATTTTTTTTTATATTTTATTTTTAATTTTATTTTTATTTTTAATATCATTATTTGCAGGGTGAGAGGCTTAACACAAACAAGAGGAAATGGATAAATACAATAAATGTTGTGTGATGTACTTCTCTGGTAAATACTACATAAACTATACCTGTGAATCCTTATGTGTGGAGCACACATTTTAAACATGGTGAACCACACAGTATGTACTATCTGTAGATCACAAATCAAGTCCTACATTTGTCTTTTAAGGATGAAACCTAATAAACACTGCTCACTAGGATAAAACAAGATAAGCTTTGCCTGTAGCATTTGCATGTCTCTTAACTTTGAGCAAAACTGGCCAAATGGCCCACACATGAAGCAGATAGCAATTAATTTCATCATGGATATATTGTTGCAATTTTTGCTTACCACAGCACAAACCAGCAAAACAGCATTGTGCAGTAGTTAGCAACATTCCTCAACATCTGCAGGTCTGGAACAACTGCAAATAGGAAGCAGACAGTAAACAATTTCAAAAGGGATACATTGTATCCTCTAGTTTGCCACAACACAGACACTGCAAACAGCATTGTGTAGTTGTCAACACACGTACTTAATGAATATGAAAATATACAGCTGTTTTTTTTAACTGTTCTTGTAACAAAACATGTAGGTGTAGGACTGTAATATGGGTGAGACTGGATTGCAATCAGGCAAAGTTCAAAGTTGTATTCCTGGTGTTCCATTTTGCTTTACATTAAAATTAACTTAAAAAAATAATCAGACATAGAAACAACTGCCTATAACCTGTGCATTGAGCATGCACAGAATTATCAGATATATATTAAATGTGTTACTGTGGGTGTTAGTAGAGTTATGGTTCTTCAATTACATATTTAATTTCTGAAATGTCATGTGACACACATACGTAGGTTCATAGGTAGGTACTAGGCTATCAGCCCTAGGGCCTATATAAGCCTAGCCAAAAGGTACCCTGGCTTTCGCCACCCAAGAAAATTATTTTCCTGTGCCACTGTCGAGCAGATCCACAGACTTATCCCTGGGGTGAATTTCCTATCTCCCATCCAATCATCAAGATTTTTCTTGAAGAGTGTTAATGAGGAGCTTTGTTTGATATAGATAGGAAGCTTGTTCCAGAGTATAGGAAGTCTCTGGGACAGGAATCTATCCCTCCAGCATGTTCTATTTATTGTGGTGACAAGGTTTAGGTTCCTAGAGCATGTAGCTCAGAGGGATTGGGGTTTCTTTAAGTGGAGCATGTCCAAAAGCTCTCAGTTTGGCAAAACTTTGTGTGTTAGGCAGAGATTGCCTCTGAGTAGCCCATATGCGATGGAGTAAAGCTGCAGTTTTTTGAGACGGTCTGCGTAGGGCATCTGTTTGAGAATGGTAATCCTTTTTGTGAGGTATTTCTATGGCCTTTCCAGTTGTTGTAGATGTCTTGTGAGGTACATACCAAAAGGGGCGTTGTACTCTATAATGGGTCTAATGAGTGACGAGTAGAGGGGAACAATGACCTCTTTTTTCCTGAATGAGAAACCTTTTGTGATGAGGTGTGCCACACAGAAGGATTTCCTGACTACTGTGGTGATGTGATTATCAAAGGAGAGACTACTGTCCACCTGTATCCCAAGGTCTATTATCACACTTTCAGAGTTAAGTAGACTACTGCCTATGTGGCAGTTCATGGGTACAGAGTTTTTACCAAAAGAGATGACAATACACTTTTTGGCATTGAGCTTGAGGCCATGGCTTTGACACCAGGCATCTGTCTCAGCGAGGCCCTTTTGTAGGATGTCCACATCTTTTAGAGTTTTGATTATGGCTCCTAGTTTGCAGTCATCTGTGAACTTCATTAGCCAAAGACCTTCTGTGTTAACTTGTACTTCAGAGAAGTAGATACCAAACAGGAGAGGACCCAGGACTGAACCCTGTGGTACTCCACTTGTCACTGGTCTGAAGTTGGATTAGGAGTCTGCTACTTTCACATTGTGGGTTCTGTCAGGGAGCCAGTTGGCAACCCATCTTGTGACATAGGGATTTATACCTAGTTTAGTGAGTTTATCTATAATTCCAGAGTGGGGGATGGTTTCTAAAGCCATGGCGAGATCTAGATAGGCTGTGTGAACCACCTTACCCTCATCTATGGCTTTGGTGACTGCTTCAAAGAAGTCTATCAGGTTTAGGAGACATAATCTGCCTTTTACAAACCTGAACTGAATGGGGTCCTGAGTTTGGAGATTACCAATGTCATTGTTTATAAGTTCCATGATGATACGTTCCATAGCCTTGCAGACCAGGCTCATCAGGCTAATGGGGAAGTAGTTTCCATGGTCCGTGGTGGCTCCCCCTTTTTGGATTGGGATAACCATCACTGTGCATCATTCAGTGGGCACATAGCCTGAGGTGAGGCTATGATTAAACATGGTACTTAGGTGGGGTGCCAGTTTGTTCTGTAGTTCATATAGAACGCAGTCTGGAATGTTGTCAGGTCCCATGGATACTGTGTTCTTGGCTTTGGAGAGTGTGTTTTTTACCTGTCAGCCGTGATTACAGGAACTTTGCATTCTTCCAGTATAGAGATGGGCCCTTTAGGGGATGGGGGGGGGGTAATGTTAGCACTGAACCTATCTGCCAGGATGTTGGCAATATCAGTTGGCTCTGTATATTTAGTGACATTGTGCTGTAACTCAGAGCAGATCTGAGTGTTGCCATTGAGATTCTTGACATAGCTATAGAATGCTTTGTGGTTGTCTTTAGAGTCAGTGGCAATTTTGTTTTCGTAACTAGCTTTGGAGGATTTTATGAGGGATCTCAGCTTCTTACTGAGGCTGACCAGGGAGTTTCTCCAATCATGGGATTTTACTCTTTTTTGCAACAGTTTCTTTCTTTTGTTGTAGAGTTTGTTTATGGCAGGAGACCACCAGATTGACTTGCTTTTGTTGGGGGATAGCATCTTGGTTGTTTTAGGGATTGCTCGATCCATGCACTTGTGTAAGTGCTTATAAAGTGCATTTGTGTAAGATTCAGCAGTCATAACCCTATTGCCCATGGGTGTCGTGATGTTTGCCACATCTGTCTTAAGAAGCGTAAAGTTGGCTTTGGAGACATTTTTTATGGTGGTTTCCCTAATGGCGGCTGGGGGAGGGATGTGGATGTCTAGGGTGACTAGCTTGTGGTTGGATCTGACCAACGAGGAACTGACCTTTGATGTGGAGCACTGGTTGCCCATGTTTGTAATAACCAGATCTAGGATATTGCTGCCCCGGTGGGGGTGTGGATAAATTGATCCAAGGCATTGGAATTTATGAATGCCAGAAAACGTTGAGCACAAGAGTTGGTACATGAGTAGTTTTCCCAGTTAATGGTGGGGTAGTTGAAATCGCCCAATATTAGGGTGTTAGGTTGTACCCTAATATTTTCCAGTGTATCAAGAAATGAGGAGTGAGAATCCTGGGGCATTGTGGGGGATCTGTAGCAAGCCGCAGTTTGGATTGTGGTTTTGCCCAGCGTTAGTTGCACTTGGATAATTTCGGATGCATTATGCTGAGCAATTAGCCTGGAGGTGTGGATATCCGTAATGAATATGGACACGCCTCCGCCTTTAGTGTTTCGGTCAAGGTTAGGTGGCCGAAAGGTGTGGTATAAATTATAGCTTAGTAGTGCAGGGGTACTCTCTGGAGCCTTGAACCAGGTCTCTGTCACTGCACAGATGTCAATGTTCTCCATTTTAAGGAGTGCCTCGAGTGAGTGCATTTTAAGGTTTAGACTTCTAGTACTGAGTAGCAATACCCTCAGATTCTGCTTGCTTGTACCTGTTATGGTGGTGAATTTGTCTTTTGAACCTTGCCTAAAAAAGACACTATAGGAATGGCTAGAGCCGTAGCCAGTATCCGGAATCCCAGGGGCAACAGGTGCAGGCCATCTCTGGCAAAGCTTTGTGGTTTGTCGATCATATCATCCCAGGCAGACAGATACTGGATCCCCTTAGAATGACACCAGAAGCTGAGCCAATTGTTGAAGTCATTCATTTTGTCCTTGTACTGTGGTATCATTCTGGGTGATGGCAGGATGCTACTCAGGGCTAGGGTCATACCTGCGTGGGTTACAAGATCGGACATCTCCTCCATGTCCCTTTTCATGTAGTCCAGGGAGGTACATCTCAGGTCATTCACACCAACATGGACAATGACAGAGTCACATGTTTAAACATTCAGCTCTTTAATGTGTATGTATAAGTAATGAGCAGCTCTGACAAACAAGGTCTCAGTAGCAACGGCCCTGTGCACAGTAATGACTAAAAAATACAAGTATAGTGCAATTTTCCTTGTGGCAACTGATGTAGGTTAATGCTCACAAAACAGGTAAGCCGGGGTTCTAATCTAACACACTCCCAGTTTTATTACTGCTTCTTTACTCACTTTTAAAAAACAAATAAAAATAATTAAACATAACTATAAATAACAATAAGCCTGTATAGCAGTAGAGCTCATATGAATTATATGTGTGGCTGAGGGTATGCTAAATAATCTGATGCTGTAATTATAATTGTCTTCTTTAGCCTTGCATGGCCTTCAGACCTCAATGATAGTCAAGCACACATGAATGTATAAACCAGGACCGTGTCGGGTCACACACATACATGGTTAACCCCTCACTCTATGTGTATTTAAATATAATTAATGAACATTCTTCTGTGGTGAGAATGAAAAATCGCCTATACAGAAGAATATGTTTTGTCTCTAATGTATAGGTTTGAATCCCACACTGTACAAATTAATATCAGTGTATGGAGCCAAACAAAAAAAAGTGTCATGTCATAAAATGTATGCACCCAATACATGTCTGCAAAGTTGAATCAACTAGCAGTTACAGCAGCAACCAAGCAAGCAAATAAAGTAATGCCAACTGTCAGATTAACCTTTCTATTTCAAAAATTGTTTTCCTTTCTGTTTGACACTTTCTGATTAATGTTGTGAAAACATGGTTGGCATCATTGTTTGGGTTTGCACCCTAACAGTAAATGCAATAACACAAATTGGCGGGAAAGAACTATTATCTGCTGTTGTTTGCCATGATTGGACATGTCTGGTAGTAAAAGGGAAGCTGCCAATTTTGGGCTCAAAGGTGGGGTGCTGAGGAGTCCAAATTCTTTACTGTATTCCTTGTAAAGTGCCACAGCCAAAGGATCTTGGAGGGTGGACAAGGCTGTCTCCAGTGTGACTGGCATTCCACGCACTGGAGAACAGTGCAGGCACCACTATAATGACTTCAAAAGGCACAAGCAGGATACAGTCAACCAGTGGTTGGATGAGTTTAGGACTGCTGACATCCAACAGCAGTGTAAGTATATAGATACAGAAAATTTATATTAGATAGAAAGCTACATATAGGCAAGACTGATATGCATACTTCTCTTCTCTTGTTTTCTCCTTTTCACTCTACAGCCAACCAGGAGATAATGGCAAACAGGGAAGCCCACGGTGACCATTTATGAAGACTGAGGAAACCGAGGAGTATGTATGCAACCGGATCTACTTCAGTAGATCGAACTTTTACAAGTTCAGACGACATACGGCTGAGACCATATGTTCGAACTCATAAAAGTTTGAACACTGAAATAAAAACACATAAAACAAAAAAACACAAAACTTCACTCCCACTCCCCACTTACTTAAATATACCAACTCTGAGATCACACTATATTATGGAAATGGGAAATCTTCCCTTTCTGCTTTGTACTGAGATCTCCATTCAGTCCAATCAAACTTTTAGCAGTTCGAACATATGGTCTTGGCCATATGTGGTTCAAACTTGTAAACGTTCGATCTACTGAAGGGGACCCATATGCAGCCAACATAAGTATTACTTATGTAAAGTATTGCTCTTCTATATAGTTGTAGGAAATTAAGCATGCATATCCTAACTGTAAAATCAAGCATACATGCTTTAGTCTGTACCACAAGCCAACTGTAGTAGTCAAGTCTAATACTGTAGTCAAACATTGTGGGTTTAAGTAACAAATATGTAGTCAAATCATTTAAAAATATTACTTAATAATTTCAACAAAAGTGGCATAAGTGCCCTGCTGTTAACTTAATCTCTATAATTTCACCAAGCATATGTGCAATATATGCACATTACAAGGATTACTTTCAGCAATCATCAGTTATAGTTTGTAGTTATTAAGAAGTATAGTTAATATGAAAATAGAAATAAATTCTTCATATTGTAATAATTCATTGTATGTCACATATGATAATACTAATTATCTCTTTTCTCTTACTTTTTTTATTTATATATTAATATATTTATTTTAATATGTGTAGTCACAGGGTCCATACTGTATTATCAAAAGGTCAGTTTCACAAACCTCTATTCATCGAACTGACAATAATTGCTCACTTAAGTGAAAGTGAATGGCATCAAGGATCTAACACAGAGAATACCATTACTTGGCCAATATTGTGACTATTACACACACATTGCAGTGTGTAAAACCCAACTGGGCGGGATGCACCTACACCCCCCCTCCATGTGGGGGGCTGTGGCCCCCACCCCCCACCTATATATACAAAGTACAAGATTACACTACAGTGGGGAAAAGGGCAAATTACCTGTTGTTTGGCAATGTTGGCCAAGTAATGCCATTTGCTGTGTTAGAGCTTTGTGCTGTTTACTTTCATTTAAGTGAACTTTCGATGTTGGTTCGACAAACTAAGATTCACTGAAATGACCATTTGATAATGTGATATAGACCCGTGATCACATAGTTTTCATATCATGCATTTCTAACAAGTCACAAAATGCTTTACAGTAAAGGAATTTAGGCCAACCACTACGGTTCAGCCTTTGCCTGCTCCACTGGCTCCTGCAACGATACCCATCACGTCTGGGACCCAACCTGGTTGTACTGCCTCTGCTGTCTATGCACTACATGGGCACTCCACATCAGGTAGAATTATACTGGCAGCTGGTGCTGTGGTACCCTCTGGAAGTAGTGGTGGAGGTGGGGATTTTGTCATCCACAAGGAATTGCCAGGCTTGGTGCATAACATTGTGCACACTACTATTGGTGCACACCTACACTGGATGGAGAAGATGTTGTCTATTATGGTCTGTAGAAAAAGACATCAAGCACTCCAACAGCCAACAGAGTAAGGGGACAGTGATGACAGTTCCATATGCCTGTCTTGTCTTGATAATCTGCATCTTCTTCCTCACATACCGTACTTACCTGAGACATAACTATATCCCTTACCCAACATTCCACTCTCACTGAAGTAAAAAATAAAAAATGGGTACCTGTCCTACAAAAAATAAAATATTGTCTCATACATTTCTCTCCACTTCTTGCAGGTTTCTTCTTAACACACTTGATTCAGTCCAATTGGCTATACGACATAACAGAGCTGTAGTCACCCCTCTTTGTTGAGGTGACAGTCCAAATTCAACTAATATTCTATACATATTTTCATTTTGCACTGCTGAAGAAATGGATAGCAATGGTTCTTCCCTACCTCCCTCATGCACATTCTTATATTGCTTTCCCTTTGTTCATCTGCATGCTTGCCCCGCATTTCACCAGTTTCCTATCTATCCCAGTTTAACACCTTTAATCTGGTCAAAAAATAGAATCACAAATCACACACATAAGTGAAAACAACCCAATGAAGCTCTTCACTTTTTTGTCCTCTGTGTTTGCACAGACTTTGGCATTGAACACCACTGCCAAGCAGCGGTGAAAGGTTCTTCAATGGTGGAGTTACCTCGGTGCAATGCTACTTAAACCTGCTGTGCTACAGAAACGCAAAGTCACAATAACTTTAAGAATTAGTTAATTGTATTATAAATACATATTTAATACTATTAGCTAAACCTGGATTTGAACCCTGTATCATCAGGGCTCAAAATTTAATATTGCAAGGCATGTGCACCTACTGCCACAGAGTCAGCTAAGCAGAAGATTTGTTTTCTATTCTCAGTACTATCCACAGTGCTGACTGCCATGCCTGTCCTCTGAGCATGCTTGCGGTGAGGTAAGCAAACCAATATAACTCATGTAATGCTCTAAATGAAACAGAGGTTTGCATTTGCTCATCACTTAGCTATGCCCAAACAGGAAAAGCAGTATAAAGTGTATCTGGCATATGCAAACACTTTGCCATTGATTGTACAATCCAGCTGTTTGGTCTTGCCCCATGGAATGTACACATTAACATGTATTACTTATGTTTACTGCCTATTTTGTTTTTATCCCATAGAAGTACATGTAAAAATCACAACCAAAGGGAAGGCACTTTTTTATGGAAAGAACACATATTTACACTGTAGCCATGTGTTACCTACACCCATCCACTTGAAATGCGGTCTCTAATTACTTGCTCCCAAATATATCAGCTACACTACAAAAATAAATAAAGTTTATTTTTCATACCATGTGCATTTTTATACTCACAATACACATTCAGATCTTCAAATACTTCTAGTAATGTGGACAGCTGTTTGCATATAGTTTGTAAAGCTGTCTCTTAAAGAAAACATGCATTGGAAACACAACAGCAAATACTACAGCATGCACACTCATCAATCTGGTAACATGCAGAACTTTAATATCTTGACAGTCGTATATGGCTAGCCATCCATTTCATACAGGCCTCCTAACATATTCTCTGAAACATCCAGTGATGATGACATTTACTATAAATTATATGACAGCATTATAAAAGTCTGGCTTGCGCCATGGTGCTTGCATTAAGTACTGAGTTTTCTAGTTGGTGCCACTAATTATGTAGGGGTTCTCATCTCACTGCAATCAACGTGTGTGTGTGTGTGTGTGTGTGTGTGTGTGTGTGTGTGTGTGTGTGTGTGTGTGTGTGTGTGTGTGTGTGTCTGTGTGTCTGTGTGTGTGTGTATGTCTAGTCAGAAGAGCATAACTGTGTATCTTGCAGTCATCAGTACAATCCCATGGAGTAATAATATTTTAGCAGTTGTACGTGCCTACATATGCATTTAATTCAGACCTCACATCATCTTCTCTCAAACATTCACTGATAATGTCATCCACTTTAAATTGTTCTGCAGTAATAAAAAAGCTATACTTGTGCCATGGTGGTTGTGTTAAGTAATGAGTTCTCTAGATGCTGTATCTAGTTAAGAAGAGATTCTAATCTCACTGTAGTCAATGTGTGTGTGTGTGTGTGTGTGTGTGTGTGTGTGTGTGTGTGTGTGTGTGTGTGTGTGTGTGTCTAGTCAGAAGAGCATAATTGTGAACCCCTCAGTCAGCTGTACAATCTCATGGAGTACCAATATATTGACAGTTATACATGCCTACACATTCATTTAGTTCAGGCCGCACAGCATCTTCTCTCAAACATCCACTGATGATGTCATCCACTATAAATTGTCCTGCGGCATCATCAAAGTCAGACTTGTGCAGTGGCATCTGCATTAAGTACTGGGTTCACTAGTTAGGTATGGGTTCTAATCTCACTGCAGTCAACCCATGTGTGTGTGTGTGTGTGTGTGTGTGTGTGTGTGTGTGTGTGTGTGTGTGTGTGTGTGTGTGTGTGTGTGTCTGTGTGTCTGTCTGTCTAGTCAGAACAGCATAAATGTGTATCCTTCAGTCATCTGTACAATATTTTGAAAGTTGTACATCCCTACACATCCATTTAATTCAAGCCTCACAACATTTTATTTCAAAGATCCAATGATAATGTCATCTAGTATAAATTGTCCTGCAGCATTGTAAAAGTCAGACTTGTGCCATGATACTTGCATTAAATGGTGAGGTCTCTAGTCAGTGTACTTAGGGGTTCTATTTTCACTGTTGTCAATGGGTGTATGAGTGTGTTGTTCAACTGGCTGACATTCAAGAGACCATTTTACACCTCCATGTGAGATACTGCTATTACCATCCTCTTCTCACCAGACACTGCTGATGTCACCACTTATAAAGTGTTGTCTGACATTGTTCAAGTCAGAATTGTGCTGTGGCACTTGTGTTAAACACTGAGCTTTCTGGTCACCATACTTAGGTAGGGGTTTTGTTCTCATTGTGGTCAGCTGTTGTATGTGTGTGTATTAACTCGGTTGACATTCAAGAGACCATTTTACACCAGCATGTGAGACACTACTATTACCATCTTTATCTCACCAGACTCTGCTGATATCATCAGCTGTAAAGTGTTGTCTGACACTATAAATGACAGGCTTCTGCAGTGGCACTTGTGTTGAGTACTGTGCACTGTAAATAGTTAGGCAGACATTCTATTCTCACTGCAGTCAACTGTGTGTGATTTCAGCTATTTCTATGGTGACAATTCTAGAATGATGTGTGAATCCATACCTATGTGAAGCCCTCCTCCAAGCATCTTGTTATAGTCCACAATCATTATGTAATGCTATATGATATGAACTCTGACATTATTTAAGACAGACCTGTACTGTGGCAGTAACATTAACTACTCTGTTTGCAAGCTACTTTATCTATACATATTGGTGTTGTAATCTGACAGCAGGCAACATGAGTGTCTATACATACAACTATCACTTTTGAGGCAATTTTACACAGGGATGTGACTCCATATCCATGCCCTACAGCCCTCCTTACATGTTCTCCTCAGCATATAATGATGCTATCATACTCCATTAAGTGCAACATGATGATGTTACAATCAGACATATGTGCTGTTGCTACTGTGACATTGCATGGCATTCATCTTCTATACCTACACAGGTATAAGATTCAAATCAGGACCAGTCTACTGCTATGTGTGTGTGTGTGTGTGTGTGTGTGTGTGTGTGTGTGTGTGTGTGTGTGTGTGTGTGTGTGTGTGTGTGTGTGTGTGTGTGTGTGTGTGTGTGTGTGTGTGTGTGTGTGTGTGTGTGTGTGTGTGTGTGTGTGTGTGTGTGTGTGTGTGTGTGTGTGTGTGTGCATGTGTGTGTGTGTGGTTGCTGGTACATTATGGTCTTTGGAATAGCTCCTCGTTTTTCTACCATATGGGATACTTTACATGTAGCCCCAAGCATAGGTTCATAGGTAAGTACTAGGCTAATGGCCCTGGAGCCAGTGCAAGCCTAGCCCAATAGTGTTTCCAGTCATCTGGCTTACCAGACATTAGTTCCCTGTGCCCCTATCTAGTAATGTGATTTAAGTGATCTCTGGTGTGAATTATCTATCTCCCATCCACTTATCAAAATTTCTCTTGAATAGGGCCAGTGAGATGCTCTGCTTGACGTGAATGGGGAGTTTATTCCAGAGTACTGGAAGTCTCTGGGGTTGGAACCTATCCCTCAAGCAGGTTCTGTTTAATGTGGTGATAAGGTTGAGAACTTTGGAACAAGTAGCTCGGAGGGATTGGGATTTATTCAGATGAAGCATGTCTAGCAAAACTGAGTGAGACATGGCTTTGTATGTCAAGCAGAGATCACCTCTAAGTAGCCGATATGAGACGGAGTAAAGTTTAAGTTTTTTAAGTCTGTCTGTATAATGCATGTGTTTGAGTCCTAAGATCAACTTTGTGAGGAACTTCTGTGGCTTTTCCAGTTGTTGGAAGTGTCTAGTGAGGTACATGCCAAATGAGTCATTGCACTTTATAATGGGTCTGATGAAGGCTGAGTAGAGAGAGATAATGATTTATTTTTTCCTGGATGAGAACCCTTTTGTGATAAGATGTGCCATGTAGAAGGACTTCCTAACTACAGTGGTGAAGTGGTTGTCAAAGGAGAGATTGCTATCTACCTGTGTCTCTAGATCCCTTATAACACCTTCAGAGTTAAGTGGGTTCCCTTCGATATGGTAGTTTGTGGGCACTATGTTTTTCCCAAAGGGAATGACGATGCATTTTTTGATGTTGAGTCTAAGGCCATGGTTTTGACACCATTTGTTGGTCTCCATTAGGCCTTTTTGTAGGATGTCCACATCAGCTTGAGAATCAATAATAACTCCCCGTTTACAGTCATCCATGAATTTGGTTAACCAGGGTCCCTTGGTGTTGGCTTGAACTTCAGAGAAGTAGATACCAAACAGGAGAGGACCCAGAACTGATCCCTGTGGGACTACACTTGTAACTGCCCAGTGGTCAGATTTGGAGTCAGCTACTTTCACTGTGTGGATTCTGTCAGTGAGCCAGTTGGCAACCCATCTAGTGATGTACGGGTTAATGCCCAGATTACTGAGCCTATTAATGACTCCAGAGGGTGGGATGGTGTCAAAGGCTTTGGATAGATCGAGTTATGCTTTGTGGACAGCCTTGCCTTCATCCAATGCTCTGGTGACAGCTTCAAAGAAGTCTATCAGATTGAGCAGACTTGCGTGGGGTCCAGGTTTTGAAGGGTCCCTATATCCCTATTTATAAGATCCGTAATAATACATTCCATAGCCTTACAGATCAGGCTCATCAAGCTAATGCCACAGTAGTTTCCAGGGTCAGTAGTCACACCCCCTTTGTAGAGTGGGATGACTGTAGCAGTGTGCCATTCAGTGAGGACATAGCCAGAACTGAGGCTGTAGCTGAACAGGGCACTCAGGTGCGGTGCCAGTTCTTTTTGTAGGTCATGTAGTACACAACTTGGTATATTATCTGGTCCCATGGAAGCTGTAATCTTAGCTTTGGTCAATGCAGTTTCTACTTGTGCAGTCGTGATAATAGGGAGTTGGTATTCCTCGGGTATGTGGATGAGCCCTTTGGGGGGTGTGGGGGGAGTTAAGTTTGCACTAAACCTGTCTGCCAAGATATTGGCAATATCTGTTGGCTCAGTACAAGTAGTGCCGTTGTGCTGCAGCTCAGAGCAAATCTATGTATTGTTATGCAGATTCTTGACATAAATAAAGAATGCCTTGTTGTTGTCCTTAGTATCTCTAGTAATTTTGCTTTTGTAACTAGCTTTGGTGGATTTGATGATGGGTCTCAGTTTTTACTGAGTTTTCCAAGGGAATTTATCCAGTCATCGGACATTGCCCTTTTCTGCAACAGTTTTTTCCTTCTCTTGTAGAGTTTGTTAATGGCACGGTCCACCAGATTGGCTTTCTTTTTTAGAGGAAACCATCTTAGTTCTTTTTGGCATGGCCCTATCTATGAATTGTGTAAGTGCTCATACAGTGTCTTGGTGTATGATTCAGCAGCCCTACTCCCATTCCCCATTACTATGGATGACCTGAAGATTGCCACTTCTGTCCTTAGAAGCTCAAAATTAGCTTTGGAGAAGTTTTTCACTGTGGTTTCCTTTTTTTGGGGGAGGAGGCGGGATTTGGATATCAATGGTGATTAACTTGTGGTCGGACTTGACCAGGGAGGGGTTTTTCAAAGGAGTAGTGCAGCGGTCCCCCATGTTTGTAATGATTAAGTCAAGAATGTTGTTTCCCCTAGTGGGAATGAGGATGAGTTGGTCCAAGGCATTGGAGTTGATGAATTCCAGGAAACGTTGGGCAAATAAGTTGGAGCAGGAGTAGTTGTTCCAACTAATGGAGTGGTAAAGTGTGCCAGAATAAGGGTATTAGGCTGTACCTTGATGTTTTCCAGAGTTTCCAGGAATGTAGAGTGGGAGTCCTGGGAAATTGTGGGGGATCTGTAGCAGGCTACAACATGGACTGCAGTTTTGTCCAGTGATAACTGTACCTGAAGTATTTCTGGTGCGTTATGTTGGACAACAAGTCTGGAGGTGTGTGTATCTTTTATGAAGATGGATACACCTCTGCCTTTAGGGTTTTTTTCATCACATCCCTTAGGGCTATGGCTGAGATTTGGGGGCCAAAAGGTGTGATATGCATTGTAACCTGGTAGTACACTGGTGCTCTCAGAAGCCTTGAGCTAGGTCTGTCTTACGCACAGATGTTGATGTTTTCCAGTGTGAGGAGTGACTCAAGTGAGTAAATTTTGAGGTTTAGACTTCTAGTGTTGAGTAGCATAATCCTTAGGATGCATTTACTAGCAGATGTTATGGTGGTAAATTTGTCTTCAGGGAATTGCCTAAAAAAGGCACTATAGTGGTGGCATGGGCCTTGTCCAGTATCCTGAATCCCAGGTGTGACAGATGCAGGCTGTCTCTGGCAAAGCATTGAGGTATGTCTATCATGTCATCCCAAGCAGACAGATACTTGATCCCCTTTGAATGACACCAGAAACTTAGCCAATTGTTGAAGTCGATCATTTTCTGCTTGGACTATGGTATCATTCTTGGTGACAGTAGGATGTTACTCAAGGTCATACCTGCCTGGGCTACAAGATCAAAGAGCTCCTCCATGTCTCTTTCCATGTAGTTCAGGGAGGTACATCTTAGGTCATTCTCACAAACATGTTTGATGATGGAGTCATATTTGTACTTGCTGTGGAGAGACCCAAGTGCATGCATTATGTGGCGAATCCTTGCACCCGACAGGCAGCTGACCATGACTTTCTCCTTATTCAGTCTATTGAGTGAGATGTCAATGTGCCTTACAATTGAGTCACCTATGACTAATGTGTTTGGTATACTGTTTTGCCTTAAGGGTTTAGCTTGAGTGGCACACTGGTTGTTAGGAGTATGTGTCTTGTGGGTTATGCTTGTATGGGATAGTTGCTTGCATTTGTGCCTTGGAGGTATCTGTTGTTTGGGCAGATTTTTTGAGAGAGCCTCCACGAAAGTGGTTGTGTGTTTTGTGTTGCTATGTGATAGCAGTGGTGTACTAACAGGGGGCTATGTATAGTCTGTGATGTGATGTGTATGTTGACCTTCTCCTCCTGACTGGCTGACCCAGTCTTGGATTGAGAGAGCAAAGCCTTAGGTTTGGTTATGTACTTAGATGCTTCACAAGTGGATGTGTTTGGAGGTAGGAAGAGAGGGTTGTCTGTGTACATGAGGCAATTGCTGCATTGCCTCAGGATGCCCCAGGTTCACCAGATTAACAGGAGAAAGCATCAGGAACTGACCTTTGGACATGTCTGGAAAAGTGATCAGCTTTTTAAGTACTGAGTTATTTATGCTTAGATTAAGTACTGAAGCTTTTTGTTTCCTTTATAGTACTAGTGGCAGTGGGTGAACTTGCAATAAATGCTACAAGATGTTCTGAGCAAGTGATGGATTTAAGGTCTAATTTGAATGCTCTGAGGTAAAGGTTTACAATGTCGAAGGGAAATATTGAAGAGCAGACTTTAAGGCACTGGTAATGGTTTTGCCTTAACTAAGCTTTGCTGAGCATCACACAAACATGTGCAAACATGTTTTTTAAACAGAAAGATGAAAGGGATAGACATAGCCCAAAAATGGCCAATAAAAATACAAGTTCTGAGCTGAAACTACTCCTTTAGAGACAGATAGGCTGCTCAGAGTTTACCACTCCTACTGATAAGCAGAGAAGCTTCCCTCTATCTCAGTAAGGTCTGGGCAACACAGAAACCTCAGTACAGTCCTGAGAACAGCAAATCTGAAATCTGGACTATTCTAGTTACAGAAAGGTGGAAATCAAAAAAGGAGATAGTATTTATTTTTCAAAAATACAATTAGAACTGCAAAAACACTATTTTAAAGCAAAAAAATGGCTAGTGCACTTGAGTGTGTGGCCCACAACAGTAAAACAGTTGCATTTAACTTAAAATGAGCAAATAAAGTGCAAACAATAAAACTTTACAGAATACAATTGAAATAAGTAGGAAGACTTAATAAAGGGCTAGAATAAAGTGTGGTAAGCAAAAAACAAGCAAAAGAAGCAAAACAGAGGTACTTAAATCACTGAAAGTCTCTCCTCTCTCTGCTGCTGAAGAACTCTGCAGAATGCCCAGTCAGGATCTTGCTGAGGTTACTCCTTTTTCCTTTCTCCACATGACATCCTTCCTGCAGAGGAGGAGAGGATGTCTTCATGTCAAATAAACATACACACATCATGAAGCAGAGTCCTTCAGTGAGCCTCTGCAAGCCACCTCAAGACCACTGCATGTGTGATTGCTGTTTTTGTCATAGTGTGGCGCACATGTCTTATATGGACAGTGGCAGGATGTATTGCAATCCAACAAATATATGCATGCTGACAATTTTCTTACTACCAACAAATACACACATACGCACAACAGTCTTACTATCTTCCACAATATAGATATAGGGATTTTCTTTTACATGGTATTATAATGGCTAGGATTTCATGTGATTTCATGTGATGCTGGACATTAGCTCATGTCCTATGACTCTATGAATAGTTGACATGACAGTGTTTCTTTCACTGACGTGCTATATTGAGGTGTTGATGCACAGTATAGCTACAAGATGTTATTACAATCTGTGATGTAAGCTAATGTATTGATGGCTATTGCTGTCATTGCATTACATGCTACTTCTATAACAGCTGTAGTAATAGGCGTCCTGAGAACTGCTGACATGGTATGATGCACTGTTATGTATATTGTTGGCATACTAGGACATGTGTTGTTGTAGTGGAGCAGATCAACCATCTACACAGTTCACATTCCGCCATCACAGTGACACTTATTATTATTTATTTGTTGACCGGGAAAGTCCACTGGGCCCAACGACCTATTTTCAGTGGAGGCCCAGGGAAAAAAACTCTGTACGATCACAGACATTTTTACATAACATCAGCTTAATTTTGAAAGTCAAGAAAGTTTTTACATAATACAAATTGATGTAGATATACAAGACAAATACATGTTATAGAGGTATACAATCCAAGAAAATAAACCCAGTGTGTTAAATTTTAGCAATTCTGTTTGTATATTCTCGTAAGAATACTGTTTAATTAATTCTGTTTTTTCAGCCACAGAAATAAAGAAAGCAAGAGAGATTGGATACGAAGACAGATAGTGTAAATTGCAACTATATTAAGTTAGTAAATCTATTTGTAGTGGCCAAAACATTTAAGGTGGATTAATCATATGACTACAAGAACAGACAAGGTTATTGAGATAGTGTTCTTTTAGTGCAAATTTAAATGTTTTTAAAGAGTCTAGTGAAGTAATAGAGAGAGGGAGCACATTCTAAAATTTGGCAATGGCATGGGAATAGAGGCATTGCCCAGCTCTTTTGTTGGGTTTAGTTATGGTTAAGAGTTGTTTGTTAGAGGACCTAAGATGCCGAGTAGGGGTGTGTGTTTGTATTATAGTTTGAAGGGATGGACAGAAGTTTGCATTATTTAGTAGTTTGTGGGTGAGAGTAAGTCATGAGTAATGTAGGTAATGAGAGAACTCAAACCAGTTTATAGATTTAATGGCCAGGCAATGATGTGTGTGAGTCGGTATGTTGGAGACAAACTTAGCTATTTTATAGTAGCATGACTGCAGTTTGTTCAGGACAGATGTGTGTAGGTTTGTGAAAATGGAGCAACCAGGGAGGAGGGAGGGTAGAAGTAGACTATTAGCTAGTTTCATCTTGGTAGAATTGTCCAAATAGAGTCTGTGCCTACAGAGTTTGCCAAGCTTAAAATGGGTCATTTTGATTTGGCTGAGTATATGATTCTCAAAGGATAGTTTATCATCAATTGTGATGCCAAGTAATTTGTCTATTTTTATAATTTCAATTTCTGTATTGTTTTGAGAGAATATTTTAAAGTCTACAGTTAGAATTTGGTTGTGAAGAGTAAAAGTTTTGATTTTTTTGGGATTAAGTAGCAGTTCTGTTTCGTTAAGCCAGGATTCGATGGAAGTAAATGCATTTTGTGTTATCTTTAGGAGAAGTGTTGTTAGAGGGTGTAATTATAGCTGAATTGTCCATGTATTGAATGAGTGTATTTTGCAGGGATGCTTTATGGAAATTATTAATAAATATGTTAAAAAGCAAGGGCCCAAGTGTATTGTTGAGCAGGTAATCGGATTGCTTACTTTGCCATCTAACAGTTTGTGTTCTGTTGTGTAGATAGTTATGGAACCAGGTTAGTGTGTGTTGGGAGTAGTTTACAGTCTCAAGTTGAAAAAGTAATTTTGAGTGGGACACTGTATCAAAAGCTTTTGATAGGTCTAGTAGGATCACTGATGTTAGTAGGCCTGCTTCAAGAGCTTTGTATATAGTGTTGGTAAATGACAGTAAGGCTGCTGTAGTGCTGTGTGCTGGCCAAAAACTATGTTGGGTGGGTGCGAGTAGGTTATTGCCTGTGAGATGTTTTAGCAATTGAAAATGAATACACTTTTCTAGAATTTTAGATAGAGGTGAAAGTATGGAGATGGTCTGCTATTTAGATAGAACACTGGTGTTACCGCTTTTGTGAAGGGGAGTAATAATTGAGTTTTTCCATAGTCATGGAACATATGACTCAGAGATTGATCAGTTATTGAGAATGCTAATTGGAAGAGCTATAGAATCTGCTGCAGGTTATAAGTATTCAGCTGGGAGGCCATTGGAAGAGGGGGAGCATGGTTTTAGTTTTGAGAACAGTTTATGAACTAGAGATGTGGGTACTGGTTGTAATGTAAACAGAGGAGTGGATGGGTTTTTTTGGAATTGCAATTGACGTGGGGGGTGGTGGTTAGAGAGTGTATTGTCATTTATGTTGCCAATTATACTTTTTTTTAGTTTACAGAGAGAAATCATTAACACGTTTTTGGATAGTATCATTAAAATCAGAATTAAAGGCTTGGGCAATTTCTTGAGGGTCTTTGTCAGGAAATGGGAGGGGTTATGTTGAGTACCAGGATTTAGGAGAGAGGAAACAGAGTTCCAGAACAATGTGGAGTTATTTTGTTTGGTAGTGAGTTTACTGGTGAAATAGCTTTTTTATTATTAATGACTTGTGTTTTGCCATTATTACGGAGTTGTTTATATCTGAGTTCAAGTTGTATGGTTCTATTTCTATGCCATTCCTTCCAGGCTTTAACCCTGGAGGCAAGTAACTGTTTAGTTTGTTTAGTTAGCTATGGGGCATGGTTAGACTTTACTCTTTTGGTACATGTGGCGGAAAGACTGTCTAGAATATCTAAAAAAGACTTTATTGAAGTAGTTGACTGCTACATCTAGTGGGAGAAATTTGGTAGGGGACCAGTTGTGGGTTTTTAGAGTCTCTAAGAATAGTTGTTCATTGAAGTGGGTAAGATTCCTAGTTGTTCTTAGACAATGCAGTTTGTCTATTTGAAGTTGGGTTCTATGGGTATAGGCAGGAAGATTGTCATTAAAGGTAGTGGGTAGGGTTCCTGCCTTGATGAATTTGTGAGGGTGTGAGACGAGTATCCAGTCTAGAGTTGATTCTGTTTGTTGTTTTACCTTATGAGTGGGGTTAGAGATGAGTTGATTAAACCTGTGCAAGTTAATACTATTTACTCGGGAGTCAGAGATGAGAGTTTGCCAGTTTATATTTGTGTTGCCAAGAATGATCGTTTAATTTGTTATATTGAGGGTGGTCCAAGATAGTAGATCTTCCAGACTAGTTATGTTTTAACCTGGGGGAATATAGAGTACAGCAATACATAGTTGTTTTCTGTTGCTGATGTGAAGGTTAACTAGCAATAGTTCCATATTTCCAAATGTTGGCATAGGTTTATCATATGTTGTAACAGCTAAAGTGTCATGTTGGATTAATGCAACAACTCCACCTTTTTTATGTAGCCAGTCATTTCTATGTATATTATATCCTGGATGGATTATTTCAGTGTTAGCAATATGTGGTTTTAGCCAGGTCTTTGTGACTGCTACAATATCTGGGGAGTAGTGAGAGAGCCAGGCATGGAATTTGATGGTTTTATTACAGATACTATGTACATTCATTGTAGTGAAGCAGAAGTTCTTGGCACTAGAAGAAAGGTTTTGGGCAGAATGGTTGATTGGTCCAGGGTTGGAGTGAATGTCACCACATAGAGTGTCTGGTAGTGACGTAACTATGGAGGGATGGTGGGGGTTGTAAATTCATTTTAGTTTGATTATTATGACAAAGGATCTAATCTTTGTAAGGTGCGAAGTATGGAAGTTGAATGAAGAGGGTGAGGTGTCAGAGAAACTATTGGAGATGTGGAAAATGTTGAAGTTGGAGAGTGGAATATAATATGTAGGGATCTCTGTGCTAGGTCATTTCCTGTTCTTTCTTTAAGTCTCAGATGTCACATCCTTTCTCCATCCAGCTTTGTGGAGGACTGCAGATTGTGGACAATCACTGATCCCAAGTGTGACAGTGCTATAATACAGACAATATCAACACATGCAAAGGATTGCTGCCACAGTCATGGAGACACAGGAGATGACCACAAATCATAGGGGGATTAGTTAATGTTATAAAAGCAAATACACAAGCAAATTATAATATAAACTCCCACCCCTATGAGTAGACCAAGTGGTATGTGAAGTCTGTACTCATGTAGATGGTATGCTGAATGTCCAAGAGCATGTGCCCACAATGTAGACTACTCTCTTGTATGTAACACAACTCCTGAATATGTGTGGGACATCCACATCAAAGGGCATTGTAGTTCCATAGTTCTCAGCCCTCCTGACACCAATAACTGAGTACAGTGTACCCAAATTTTCCCATAGTTGTATAAATTTGACCTTGGGTATCCCCTGAGAAGAGGCTACTAGCCTAGTGGGACTAACCCAGTCAAAATAGAATAAAAAAGAAACATACAGGCAAGTGCTGAAAGTGAATTAATTACAACTTAGTCTACAGGAAAGCTACAGTTACTGATCTGGACAGCATGCTATCATAAATATGTTTTCCTGCAAGGAATTATTTGGAATGACTGCACCAGTGAATATGAAGAAGTCACAAATATCATAGGAGGTATGCTACTACTTAACTTCTTGGTCTGGCTTGCAATGTTTAACTACTGTTTCATTTACCATCACATAGGAACGAAAATAAGTTACAACAGTCCAAGAAACAGTGGTGATACAAATTAACAGAAAAGACAAGTCAAACCATATCCCAGTTAAGCAATACTGATAAATGAATGCAAAAAAAAAAGAACTTGCAATAAAAGTACAAAAAAAAACTACCTACATATTTCAGAAGTATTAAACATTATAATCATAAATATTCATAATCTCTTTAAACCTTCCATAACTTACATCCAGTAATCATGTTATCTGCATATTATTGGTCAAAATGAATACAAACAATAACATCCAGTGCAATCGCACAAATTTTTTCTGCTAGGTTCCGAAACCTGCAACTTCAACTTCCCCTGTTGGAGAACAACTTGTCGAGACAGTAAGCAGAGTAAATACATTAAAAGTACAAGAAAAATAACATATATTTAAAGGTGCACTATAAGCACAGGTTCAACATTTTCCTGTTTTAAAATGAAACAGCAGATATACCTGGAGAAAGTAAATAATATCTAATAAAGCATAAAGACTAATGACACATATTCAGAACTAATTTCAAAAGTGCCTCCATCGAAGTTGCAGTTTTGTTTAAATCACACTTTCCTTACTTAAAGAGACACTCTGCCAAATGCACATGATACTGTTGTTTTTTTTTTTTTCATCTACAGGGAAGTTTAACAGCCTAATTGTTCTGCGTGGTGGATATTCAAAGTAAAAAAATCACAAAGCATGTTGTTTCAAAATGTAACCGCCTCTGTTTATGGCATAACAAAATAGCTACCTGAGCATGGGAATTATGTAGCATTTACTCCATGCCTTCAGATCAACCTTTGACATTTGGGAAGAAATTTCTGCATAACACAATCCTGTAATGACAGCTCACCTGCCTTCAACCTGCATATCCAATTCATTGTCACAGGAGATACACAAAAAGAAGACAGGCATATGGCTAGCTGCATAACACACAGTTCTCTAAAGCCAAAGTCTTCTACAAAACACAGTAATAGGAGCTCTACTCAGCAAAGGGTTGGGAAAAGGGGAAAAACAGTTTTCTTGAGAAAGAGATAACCATTGTGTATCCGAACCAAGGAATCACACTCTCTCTACTCGCTGAACTATAGAACCTCCACACAGAGCAGCCCACTGCAAATCCTAATATCATATTTTGGACTAGAAAATGACATAAATGTAACTAAACTGACCTCTTTCTATGACCACAAACTAACACATATGTCCATTAACATAGTGTGATGATAGAAGGTACTGCCAGTCAAGTCAGAAGTAGGGCAATGGACGTATGACTTGTGCCAACACAGCTAGCTGGAATTTTGTAAATAATTATATGTCATTTATATAACAAACTGATTTGTACAGATGCTTGTTGCTGAAAATGTATATGTGAGGTTTGCTTGTGTTAAAATGTATCAACAGTGCACCTTGCTAGAATGAAAAGAAATGTACATGTATTATTGTAAGTGAATTAAATGTATATGTTGTAATAGAGGACACTAGGACAGCAAAGGTTAACCAGCTAGCTTACTTTAAGTAAAATAAAGGAAATGTAAATGAGCTGTTAAACCATTAAAACATTACCCCACATTGCTGAATTGGACTGAAGAAGGTAGGTATGGAAAAACCCTTTGTGCATTAGCTCAGTAAAAGGAAGGGAAGCCCCAGGCACTGCCATAAACATTTAAGATGTGTATTGTAGTCATCTATGCAATTCCTGTCTCAGCTTTAAAGGGGGTTACTGTGAGAACTTAGAGTCAGGTGACCGGATGAGGTCATTCTGCACACCATCTTAGGTATTATATTTTTACAGGGGATAATCAGTGAGGATGGAGTATTCTGTTTTGGGGAACCTGACTAGAATGACTGCTCACATATTTAATTGTGCCTTGTTCTATCAAGTAAGTTATTAGGGAATAGTAAGTCCCCTAGATTCAGTCAGGAATATAGTGTAGCTTAGTTTAGCTACTGCTTTTTTTATTTGTCTGAGTCTGCCAATCAGTTTTGTTTTCAGTATTCCCTGTGATTTGAACTCTGTGGTTTACTGTAAATATATATTTAGTATTTATTGTTCTTTTATTATGTATTATTAAATATATTTAAACTTTTATTATAGCTAGTCCTGTAGAAAGTATCTAACCTTTGACAGTGCTAATATTTATTTGGTGACACTGTGATGGCCACTCCAGAAGGCCTAGCTGTCTTGGTCAGCTACTACTTTTTGTATTAGTATTAACATTACATAGTATAATTGGACACCCTTTGCTAAGGGCCTTAAAGTAGCTGATTGTGTAGTGTCTGGTGGTGGTAATAACTACCTTATACTGTGGGCAGAATGGGAGACAGCAGGTAAATCTCCACCAACCTTTCTCAGGTGTGTGTTTGTGTGTGTGTGTGTGTGTGTGTGTGTGTGTGTGTGTGTGTGTGTGTGTGTGTGTGTGTGTGTGTGTGTGTGTGTGTGTGTGTGTGTGTGTGTGAAAAATCAAATCTCATAGTATGTGTCTGTCATCTACTTGGGGCAGGGGCATAAAGTATTGGCTTTACAGAGAGGGTGCTGGAGGACTTGGCTTGGACAATCGGCTAGGGACTTAACCCTACAAGTATACCAGTTGGGAGTCTTATTGGGGACCTGGATGGAAACAGATGTAGAGAAATCCAGATGCTGGGTTGAGTGTGTGCCCTGTGTGCTCTTAAGGGAAACTGTGCTTGATGCAGAAAGGTCTGCATCTGGAAATAGTAAGTGTATCCATTTGTATTCCAAGTGTCTTGGTGAGGACTCAGGCTCCTTAATTACTGGCCCAGTGTGGGGACGTCACATTTTAGTTGGCAGTGGTGGGACCATCACTTGTCATACATAGTATGCGAAAACAAGCACATTGTTAAAAAGACATCCCATGCTGACAGTGATTATGTCATTAGCTACATAACATGTTCTCATTCACTCATTCAAACAAAAAAAATGATATCCTAACATGACCCACCAGGAATGAAGACTCTACATTGTTTACTGATCAAATGCTGATGATATAGTCACACAATAGAACCCTATATCTATCCATTCAATGTACCATCAACAACTTGCACCCACAGCTAGTAATACTATTTTATATCTCTCACTCTGCATAAATATTGAACTTTTGCATAATTTTTGATAACGTACAGAAGGTAAGCACAAAGGTCATTGCCATAAATCTCTCCATCACTCAGCCAAATAAAGCCTGTAAATAAATTGACTGGGTACAAATAGTTTAAAGATTAAAAAAGATATCAGTAGAGCAAAAAAAATATTAAAAATGGCAAATGTGCTAAGATTGTAGGACATAATGATATCCCGTATTTAATGTAATGGTAGCATGAATTGGTTATTTCTGTAACTGAAATACCTAAATGACACAAGAAACAGAATAAGCAACCAAACTGCCACAACAATAAGCTTTTATTTAGGCAAACAAGTGAAGTTCTATGCTATATAGTGACCGTGTGTATGTGTCGGCCTGTAAACTCAGATGTGAGTCCCGGAAATATCCCACCTTGGCAACTGGAAAGGTGGCAACCCCAGTAGCGACATGGGCATGGTCACCAGGGTTACCAGCTGTCCCAATGTGCCGTGGACAGTCCCTCATTGGACAGTTGTGTCCCTGCAAAAATCGAAAAAATGGAAAATGACCTGAGATTCCCTGCCAAAAATATTCCCGCAATATACATGTAATAGTAGCATAAAACATATCATTTGTATATGAAACACATACATGGCATAAGAAACTGAATAAGGAACCCAAATGCTAACAGAATAAGCGTATATTATGGCAAACAAGTAAAGTCCTGTCAACTCCACTTACTGTGGGTATGTGTTGTCCTGCAAAATCCAATGTTCCCACAAAACATGTCCCACTATGGTCATTGGAAAAAGTGCCAACCATAATGGTCACAAGCAGTAGTGACAGTACATAGCCGGGTAGCTGTGTTGACATAACAACAGGAAGGAACCAAGATACCTTAAACACAGGCAAACATGTGCATAGCAGCATATCCCACACCCAGCAACGTCTCTGTCGCATACACTGGATGGCGTATGTTGAAGTGTAATATCCAGAAGCAGAACCCATGCATTCAGATGTAATACACAATAGCCTCATTGTAGCATGTAAGTCCCACCCATGTACACCTGTGCACCTGTGCACCCAAACCTGCTAGCATCCGTGTGCAGCTATACACCTAAACACAATGTGCATACCTGAAATGTGGTAAGATGTTTGTGTTAGGCAGTGCCACGCGGGCAAATCATTACCCACATGTCACCAACCCACCTCAGGTACAGATATGGAAATGGCTGCATGTGAATGTGTCTGCAGAATGTGAACATCCCGCATGTGGTATGTACCCGTCCACACCATATAGGTTTGCATACGACACGGTGCACATAACTGTACACATGTGGACAAGTCGGGTTGTTGAACCACCGCATTGATGATTAGCTATGCAGAGAAGTCGAACACATATAGCGGAACACGTGCCTACCAAACAGGATGTCCTAACAGGATGCTAAAGGCAAAGAAGGGGAAGGTGGGACATCACATGTGGAGAGTAGCGTTGCCGGATGGCCAAATGCACACGGTCAAGGTAAAGGACGGAACAACATGCATATGGCCGGATGGATGTTGTCCGAGAAATATATATAGAAACACATATGAAGTGCAAGTTTAGACTCGAAATACTATATAATGCATTGAATTGTACCGTACAATATGGCAGTAGAACTGATCATGCATGTAATTGGTGAAGCTAAGCTGTAGTGTGATGGAATTCTGACCCTGGCAGTAACCAGTACAGCAGGCTTATGTCTCTCAGCATTAATTATCTGCTGGGTGACAGACAAATAAATGTATGTACATGCATAACATCACCCTTCCCTGAGGAGGATGGCCTTGTGAGCTCTATCGAAGATAAGAGTACAACTCCTTACCAGAGAGACAAAGCAACGTATTAAGAAATGAACTGACTACTGTATCGGAACAGTCCAGGGTCCTTGAAACAGCTACAATCACAGAAGGACACTGTAATTGACCAGGTGCCTTGCAAGGCTGTGTTATTCTCATGGGAAAACATTTTAAAAGCACGACCTCAGCACCCACGTATGTATAGACTATTGTGGACCATAGTGATGGAAATGCCCTGTGACCGACCACGTCAGTAAGGTGGGCAAAAGCTGATTGTAAACACTATATAAAGAAATTGCATACTGTATAGAGTCAGACAAAACTCTCATACTTGGACTGTATATTATTTTGCCTGCCTGTGTACACTACTAAAACGTTGTGAACCCGAGCCTCCTGTGTTATTGACTGTCACTTAGAAAAGCCTACTGATAACTACAGTCTGGTTTTAAAAACTTATTTGACATTGTGATCCTTCTTATCCGGAATTCCTTGGTAAGCTACAGGTCAGAGTGCATGGGTGGTTAGACATCTGCGCAGGAGAATTTGCCTAAATGGTTCTTCTTGAATGAAAATACCTCCGACCGAATTGTTGTGTGTAAAGAGGCTGTCTACCGTCTGATCTGTGGCTGAAAAGCGGAAAACTGGATCCCAAGAAGAAAACGTGCAGTCTTAAACAGGAGGCCCAGGTAAGGAGTGTTTGCCTCTTTGTGTCTATTGTAGATCAGGGACCAGACTACATTGTGTTTCTGTTAACAGTCGTGATAGCGGGTCGAAGACCAATCCAAATAGTGTTAAATCTGAACATAGGTCAGGGGAACACAGAGCAGAGTAAATAGTCATTGTAGACACTACAGTGGATACAGGGAAGGAGATACCACGTGGTATGAGAGAAGGGTAAGTAACAGTCGTGTAGAGGATATGGGAGATTAGTGAACAAACAGATCATGTGATCCGCGTTTGACGGGTGACGTGAAGTATATGCAATCGCAGAGAGCACATAATGTGAGATATTCAGCAAAATGGGGTAATAAATATGACATTGATGGTATATTAGACAAAATATCGTTACTGAAACATTGTAATCTCTGAAAATGTGATGCACATGTTCTAGGGTAACCACCTGTCCCACCCTGTGAGACAGTCCCTCTTTGGCCAGTTGTGTCCTGCAAACAAACCGAACAAATGGCAAATGTCTTGATATCTCAGGACAAAGATTTCCCAGATATCTTTCCAAATGGTAGCATAAAACACTAATTTTGTATCTGGAACAACAAAATATCATAATAAACAGAATAAGCAACTGAAATGCTACAAGAATTGGTAGCTCTCCTGGCAAAAAGTGAAATCCTGTCCTATATACTGGCCGTGGGTATGCTTTTTCCTGGCAAATTACACGTTCCGAACACTAATGTCCCACATTGTGCATTTGAAAAGGTGGCAGCCCTAAGATGTGCAGGCGACAAAACAGCGACAATTGGGTATCCGTCAAGCACATAGGTGGATTGAGGTAGTGAACCGAAGGGAACAGAACACTACAAATGCGAAAGCATCATACGTACACAAAGAAGATAATAATACAGTAGTAGCGACAGCCCCCCCCTACCACCTCCGATACCACATCCAGGATATGAAGCGGGAGGGCAGGCTAGTCCCCCCCACGTTATCCTGTGGCAACAGAGGTATCACAACGACCAAATGTAAGAGAAGCTATTGAAACCACATCCCGAACTCGTAACATACCTAGGGACACTCGAGTAAGAAGACAGTCACTAGAACAGAGTGAGGATATCTGTCAATTAATTGAAGTACCGTACCCTCATGCAGGACAGGAAGGCCAGGACCCAACCCCCGTAGTGTATAGACCGTGGACACCAGATGATATCTGTAAAGTCACAGAGGGAATTCCCCATCCACAAAGTAATCGCTATTCACCATGCAATACCCCTGTATCTTCTGATCGGAAAACAAAGGGGGAATGGCGGATGGTACAGGATTTACAAGCTGTAAATCATGTAATAATACCTAGGGTACCAATGGTGCCAGACCCACACACAATATTGAATGCTATGAACACGCCACAGAAGTATCTTACCGTGGTACATATAAGCTATACTTCCTTTGCAATACCTATACATCCAGATAGTCCGTATTGCTTTGCATTTACATTCAGGGTAACAGATACAGCCATACCCGGCTATCGCGGGGATACTGTGAAAGTACAACGATATTCCCACAGGAGATGGCTAGCTACATTCGGTGTTTACTACACCGGGGCCAGTCAAGTTCTACTTTATGTGGATGATATTCTGCTTGCGGCCCCTACCCAGCAGCAATGTATGGAAGATACAATAGCATTATTGAGATATTCAGCAGAACAGGAACATAAAGTAAGCAAGCATAAATTGCAACTACAGAGAATACAGGTCAAGTACCTGGGATATGTGGTATCCAAGTAGGGTAGAACATTACATGACGATAGGAAGGTAGCAATTTCACAAGCACCCAAGCCAACTACCAAGAAGGGAATGAAGTCCTTTCTGGGCCGACTAACATTTGTCAAAGCTGGTTACCAAACAATGCTTTTGAATCCGCTGTATTGTCTGCCTTAATCTTTAATACACCTATGGCAGCACAACACATTCTACACTGGATTACAGTAGCAGAAACAACTTTCTGCAGACTAAAACGATTGATAGCTTCAACATCTGTGTTAGGTCTCCCGAATAATCATAACACATGTTGTCAGACTGTAGATTGTAAGCGGAGATATATGACGTCAGTCTTGATGCAACAGCATGGAAGTAAGCAACGCTACATAGCTTACTACTCATTGCAGTTGGACACTGTGGCATGGTCAGTGCCACATTGTGTACAGGCAGTTGTTGTAGCACCCATGGCAGTACAGGCCCCGGCCTTAATGTTATTATACCACCCTCTCACTGTGAGAATGTCTCCTGCAGTTGCGATCATTCTGCTGCAAGAGAAGATAGCATTCCTGACCCGTGCTAGACATTTGTCTTGTTTGACCATACCACTGAGTCAACCTCATATGGTGATTGAACGTTGTACAACATTAAACCTATCAACATCACGTCCGACACCTGTGTATGGCACACCACACAGTTGCCTATACGAAATGGATGAAATAACTACACACAGACATGATATATCACTGATATACCCTTAGATGATGCAGAGGTGACAGTTAATGTGTATGGATCATGTAGACAGAGTCCTACAGGAACGAATCAAGTAGGTTATGCAGTAGTTATTGATAATGAGATTGTAGACGCCCAACCCCTGCAGCATAACGTGTCTGCTCAAGCAGCAGAATAGATAGCTTTAACACATGCTTGTACTGTGGCGAAAAACTGATGTGTGGACATATGTCCCGATAGTCAGTATGTTGTCTGTACAGTGCATGTTTATGAGCAGCAGTGGAAGAATAGGAGAATGATAACATCCACCGGTAAACCGATTAATCATGCAATTGATCTTGAATGCATTACATTCCATTCAGTTACCCACTAAAGTAGCTAATTGTAAATGTGCAGGTCATAGAAAGCAACAGGATAACAGTAGGAAAGGTAAGGCATGAGCTCATGCAGCTGCAAAACAAGCAGCCTCACAGTTGGAAAGTGTTTGTTTGAATGAGGAATGACAATCCTCAGACATTTTACATGTAGAAATGTTACAAACAATGCAAACATCAAGTCTGAAAGCAGAAAAGCCGGCGTGGGTATGACGAGGAGCAATCCTTGAAGACGGACTGCACATATCCACAGTGAGAAAGCCAATATTAACGTCTAATGTATTCAGATATGCGGCTTTGTGGAGCCATGGGTAGAGACATGTCTCAACAGGGGGGATGGTACATTTGGTTAACAGAATACCCTAACATACGGAATTAGGAACCACATACAAACATCATGAGCAGCGTGTCACATTTGCAGTAGATATCATGCACAGGGAGCATTTAAACCGAAGGGAGTGAGTTTACCTACACCACCATAACCGTTCCGTACTATTTGTATGGAGTTCATACATCTGAATAAATGTGAAGGGAAGTAATACTGTTTAGTGATTACACATATATATAATCAAAATGGGTAGAAGCATTCCCAACCATGAATCCGGATGCAGCAGCAGTGGCAAAGGTGCCAGTAAAATAAAGTATCCCTAGATCTGGCATACTGTAAAGAAGCTACAGTGACAATAGAACACATTTAGTGAACCAGACAATCACGCAACATGAGGATTATTTTGTATTTCCATGAATGTAAATTGCATCTACAACCCACAGTCAGCATGACTGCTGGCGCGTAAAATGGGATCCCGAGAAATAAGTAGAGGAGGTTGGTGGGTGACACCCAGACGAGTTACATTTGCTGTCTACCTCTAGCATTGCTGAGCATGACAACAGTTCCAAATGTAAAGTGTTGCACCCACTTCAAGTAGTATGTGGAATGGCATATCATGTGCCAGAGTGGAAAGCTGTCATGCCTGCAGAGCCGGAGGTCGATGGCTCATTAGCAGGTGACATGAGAGGATTGTTAACCAATAACACTGTTTTTCAGTTAAAGTCTTTTACAGATAAAGAGCAAGCGAAGCTGGACGCATAGCTGACACCAGTATCCTGTGTGTATGTCACTGTTATCCAAAGAAGATAATTGGCAAGTGGAAAGTGTGAAGGTCTGTACCAGGTACTGTTGGCAACGCCTACTGCAGTAAAGTTTGCAGAGAGGTCGTCCTGGGTCCACCTCACAGTTTTCAAACCGGTAAAGGATATCAAGTCTGATTTACATCTTGTAGCTGATATACCATAGAGCCTGAATCACCCGGGCAAGACTGTATAACAATACAAAGCAACCCCAAAGACATTTGGTTTACTGTCCTAATGATTATACACCTATTAACCATGTTTGTGTTTACTTTACATTTGCTGGGACCTTACCTGCATATAACTACACGGATACAAATAGTATACGTGATGAACTGGCCACAGAGTGTCTTCCACACTTCAACAAATACCTAGGCATGACGCGTGTGCATGTACAGACTATGAACATTTTAAATTGCTGTGTTTGTACTGCCATACCTACATCATATGGAGGACTTCCGATGTATGGTGTCCCCTTGGGGATACATTGAGACTTGTGAATATTTACACTTTGATACAGGTTCTGTGAGATCACAGGACAAAGTGGCACTGTACTTACCTGTTACACAAAAAGTAATTGTATGTTGTCATAAACATGATACAGTTCAAGTTGGTGGGAGTATTTGTAACATAACTGTGTCTTACAAATGTCATATAACAGCCAAAGATCACAGTACTACTTGTAGCACCATTCATTATCTGTATTGAAGCTTCATGAGAACAACTTGGAAGGATGTGCAGAAACATCCTGAATTGTATAAACAGTCCTCTGTTATAGACAGGAAGATGTTACATGCAGAGGTAACCCGCATCAGTAGTAAAGTAGAATATTGTTATGTTGTTTGTGGGAAAAAGCATATCAATGGTTACCTGAGAATTGGTCCGGCAGTTGTTATTTGGGTTATCTGGCTCCAGTCACATGACATACTGCACAATTGCCTCTGGGTACGCAACGAACTATAACACATATAGCTCGAAGAACTGGGAACACAGTCGAGAAACCTACTAATCCAGTGGGTGAAATGGAAGCTGTTCTGACATTCCAGTCTTCTGCAAGAGATAAAGGAATATCGATTCATATGGACTTGAGTGACAGCGTCATAACCTGGGCTGGAACACTCCCAGCTTGTGGAGTAGTGAAATCAATCAGGGAACAGAGGAAGTTGTCAAAACCTGTCGGAGGAATGATGAATGTGACTTTCCGCTCTTGAACTTGTGACTGATGAACTGGATGCAATGAGAACTGTTGTGTCACAAAATGTAATAGCGCACGACTGCACCCTGGCGGAGAATTGATGCGTCTTGCGCTTATTAAAGAAGATCGCTGTGTCCAAGAAGGACATAAAATGACCAAAATCAACGCCCACCTAGAGGTAATACAGCAGGTGTCATCCATGGCGGAACCAGGCCCAAACCCACTGACGAACCATTTCCACAAACCATTTGGTGGATGGGGTTCAGTCATACTGAATATCATGATTGCCATTTGTGTTGTTCTGCTCATATTGGGTGCATGTGTCTATTGCGGGATACTTTGCATGTAAGTATTAGTCAGGGACTCTGTCGACGTATCTGTACCCGAGACTATGTATCAAGACCTGTAGTGGTATTTGTTAATACAAAATGCAATCCTTCTTGAAATGTACAACAAATTACTTGCCTAGTTAAACGTACCAGAGAGGAAGAGGCTAGGGAATGAAATAATGTTGTATATGTTTCTGGATAGAATAGAAGCAATCAAAGGAGGGAGAATGTTAGCAAAATACAAATTTAAACATATATATGACGTGCTACTTTAGAAGCAAATAGTGTATAATGCATATTATTCTATCTTACAATATGGCAGTAGAGCTTATCATGCATGTAATTGCCTGTAGTGTAGCTGCAGTGTGATTGAACCCTGACCCTGGCAGTAACCAGTGCAGCAGGTGTATGTCATTCAGCATTAGTCATCTGCTCGGTTAGAGAATAATAAATGTATGTACAGGTATATCTGTCATCCTTCCACTGAGGAGGATAGGCTTGTGAGCTCTATCTAACACAGAGTACAGCTGCTCACCACAGAGACAAAGGAACCTAGTAGGAAATGGAGTGACGACGGATCTGAACAGTGTTGGAACCGTGACAGAGCAGAATTTACAGTACATTCTAATTGACTATGTGGCTCGCAAGGCTGTGCTATCCTCATGGGAAAACATTTAATAAGCATTACCTTAGCACTGTTGTAGGAATACAATCTTGTGGACTATAGTGATGTAAATGCCCTGTGACTGACCACATCATTAATGTGTGCATAAGATGATAGTATACACAATGCTCATACAGCTGTAACATGTATAGAGTAAAACAAAAGTCTAAACTTGTACTGCATAGTTCTTTGCCTCCTGCTTCACAGTAGTAAAACGTTATTAATCTCAGCTTCCTGTGTTATTGACTGTCAGTTTGAAAAGACGAATGAGTGTTGCAGTTTGATTTAAACAACGTAATTGACAGATGTGTATGTTCTAGCATGGGAATAGGTCAAGCCAACCATCACAATGTCCATGTGTACCACATACAAACAGCCAGTAACACGCAGTAGTAGTGCATGAAGGCATACACGACTGTGGGAATAGTACAGGACATATGGCACATGCCAAGTGCAGATGCATGACACAAACCCCAGGATGGGTGTCCCTGCAAAGAGGAACATGTGCCAACCACACCTCCCACAGATGTACCGGCAATAAAAACACATGGCAAACACACAGAAACACTACCGTCCAACACACGACTGCAATGGAGCCTGGTCAGACACCAACATGAAGCATGCACAAACAGGGACTTGTGTAATGTTTGCCTTAACACCCCCATAGGCCAAAGAATAGAAAGAACATATGCATGTAATGTTGTGAAGGATGTGTGGTAGTCCTCAGTATCACAGTGTTAGGGACACAGATACACTGTCATCAACTATGACATATGTGCACTGTACACAGCATACCTGCATGTAATACAGAGGACAATCATGTGCCACAGAAATATACACTGGATAAAGAGGATAGGGGATAGACAAGTGTAAATGTGACAAACTATGAATATAGGTTCATAGGTCCATAGGTACAGGGTAGGCCATCGTCCCAGGTTCAGCCATAACACTACACCATAGTTAGGATGACTTTGGCAACCTTCTGTGCTTCAGATAAAATACTCATGATATTGCTGTACCTCCGTCAAGCAGTGATAATGATGTAATCCCTGGCCTATACCTGCAATTCTCCATCCAATGGACAACATACCCGAGAACAAGGCTATGAAGGATCTCTGTCTCACATGTACTGTGATGTAGATCCACAGCATTGTGAGTGTCTGGGTGATATATGTGTCACTCAAACACATCCCAATAATGACCGTGACAAGGTTCATGTCACCTGCCCTAGTGGTTCTGAGGGATGCAGATACAGTAGGTGAAGCATACACATGACATATGGGTTGACATGGCCTCGTATGTCAGGCACAGGTCAACACTAAACAGCAGGTATGTGACTTAATGGGGCAGGGGTCCTACAAGTAGGGCAGCATTACACAAAATGATGTCATCCTGCATCTGTACGACAATTAACCTATGAGGGCTTCCCAGCTGCTGTAGGTGTATGGTCAGATACAGTCTGAATGGGGCAATGTAGTAAATCATTGGTGTAACACGTAATGGGTACAAGGAGACAATGACCTAGCCTGATGTAGATGTGAATGCACAAACAGGTGGGCAATGTAGAAGTCCCACAGAACCACGATAGCAACGTGTGTGTTGAATGAATGGTGACCAACAAACTCTGTCCCCTGATCCCTGGTAATCACCCCTGTGCTGAGTGGACAGCCACCTATATGCTGGACAGGGGTGACCTAGTACTTCTCGACAGGTATGATGTTGCATTACTTAGCATTTAGCTGTGGGCCATGTCCCTGACAGCAGATATGCATATCTGGGAGGCCCCTTGAAGGATATCTGTGTCAGATGTCCGTCCCACTATGGCACCTGTTTTGCAGTCATCTACAAACAATGTTGCCCATAACACCCCTGTGTGTGCCTGTACCGTGGAAATGTAGATGTATGACAGGAGTGGACCCACGGAAGGGCCCCATGGGACACCACATGTGACAGGCAGTAGGTCTGACATGCTGCCAGCAAGTATGACCGTGTGGGTTGTGTCACATAGACAGTTTACAACACATTCTGTGATGTACGTGTTCACATCCCAACCAATGGGTTTATCAACGATACCTGAGGGGGGTAATGTGGTGAAGGCCTTTGCCAGGTCGAGGTAGGCTGTATGGACTGCAATACCCCCATCAATGGCCTCGGTGACTGTCCCGAAAATGTCAACCATGCTTTAAAGGCATGAACCGCCCTGAACAAGACAAACCATGTTGGATGCAAAGTATGTATGTTCCCTATGCATTCATGTACGAGCCGCAGTATGATCCCTCCCTATGTCTTTGCAGATAGGTCTCCTCATGGTAATGGGACAGTAATAACCAGGCTCAGTGGAGGCAATGGCCCTGTGGCGATGGGACAACCGTTGCCATGCGACACAACCTGGGTACCTTACCTGAGGTGAGGCTACAAAGAAATAGCTGTCCTAACTGTAGGTCTAATTCCTCAATGAGATAGTGGAGTACACAGTGGGGTCACCAGCTGGTCTCATGGATGCTATGTCCACTACCCTGGAGAGAGCATGTCCCACCTGTGTGTCACAGAACATTTGGTGACCACAAACCGCTGGTACAGACATCTCCTCATGTGTGGGGGAGGGTGTGGAGATGTCCTCACTGGACTTGTCAGCCTGTATGTTGGCAATGTGTGTATGTTGAGTAAACTCCACCTCTTTGTGAACCCAGTCAGAGCATATGTGGGAGTGACCTCCCAGGTGTTGAGCATAGCAACTGAAGGTGGTATGATTGTCAGCCAGGTCCATGTAGGTATATCTGTGGAATGTGCCCTGGACCATGGCATGACAGTGTGTAACTCTACACATATGATGACCAAGGGTGTCATACCTCACAAGGTGTCTGCTCCACCTTGTAGTAGCCACCTCCTCGTGTTGTACATCCTGTGTATGGCTGGGGTACACCACACTGGATGCTTGGCATTGGTACAATGAACCACAGTTGGGTAAGTGAATGCCTGGTTCATGCAGTCCTGTAGGTACTGGTAGATGGCAAATGTGATTGATGCAGTGGCTGCAGTACTGTCGACCACTGGCTCAGGGTCCTTAAAGGAGACCACAGTAGTGTGCAGAATTGTGTAGTCTGCCTCTGAGCAAGCAATGTGTATGGTAACTGGCAACACTCACAGCAACAGATGCCAATAGCAGAAGCCAATGTCCAAATAACATAGATTAACTTCTGCATGACAATATGTCTTATCATACATGCATTGACACGTGTCTGCTAATTACAATTGCAAATGGCTGGTAAGACTGGCCTAAAGTTCCCGAGATTTACACAGTCTGGAGGTGTTGTTCCGATAATAAAGTGGCAATACCTCCCAATCGTGACCTCTGGGTATTAAAGTGGTTGTTAACCTGCAACACTGGATGTACACCATTGGGTTCTGGTGTCGGAAAACATGGTTCCTGTACCACTACACAGTATGGGTAGTCAAGCAGACATCCGCGATTGTTGAACACACAGCATCAGTGAAACCCACTGCTCACAAGGACACAGTCCGACAAGCTCTACACTTTACATATGCACAGTGGTGTCCATTGTAGGACCCAAAAATTGTCTAAAGAAAAGAATGATGCCTTATTTCAACGCCTACGTGAACTCATTGTCATCACAGGTACACATATGCACCGCAAGCGTGTTTAATGTTGATGATAGTTGTCCATGAAATGCAGCACAGATGCACAGAAATACCCAGGGTACCGGGTTCATAGAACTGCGTCCACATCACAGTCCCGCACACATGAAGGATGTGTAATGGGTACTGTCGATTGTTGCAGTCAAGGGATTCTGGGTATGTAGACTCTGGGCTCGGTGTTGTTTCGCAGGCAATCCTTTGTCCCGCCCCGTGGGAGGGATGTGTGCGTAGCACCTGCCTTACTCTCCGCTAATAATGCAAACCATCCACCGGAGAATGCTAAATGCAGGTGTAAAATGTGTACAGCCCTATACTAGTGTCCAGTAGGCAATTGTCATGGATGGACAACCGTATGGCCAAGATGGCACCCGCAACTGCAAACCCAGGGAAATTACACAGCGGTGGTAAGGCATAACACAGGAAATACACATAGGGACTACACTTGACATTCCACATATAAAGTCGGACCGCCGTGCCAACACCGGCGTACACAGCACTCAATCTGCCAGCAACAGAATGAGGAGCACCCGCTACCATACAGCGGAACAGATGTGCGACCTGTGGAACACATACTAATGGCACACCCACAACGTCAAGTAGGATATGTAAACTATGGCATTCCCACCTATGAAGACAACATGGTTAAATGAATACATAGGTAATCAACATGTTCCGGTGGTGTTATGTTGAAAATACAGTGACGGATATGTCCCATTGGGATGTCTGAGGTTTATATGAAGCAGTTGCTAACCAGCATCTTTGGATGTATGACATTTGTTCACAGTACTAAATCACCTGGTTACGTAGCACCATGTAGAATGGGTAGTCAAACAGACATCCGCGATTGGGGAACATACACCAGCAGTGAAAAGCACTGGCCAGGTGGACACAGTCCAGCAACATCTAACCTGACACATGCACATTGGTGTCCATTGTAGGACCCAAAAATTCCATTCATTGAATGCCTGCTAGCTTCCTGCATTACCCACGTGAACTCATTGTCGTCACCACGTCACAGGTACACATATGCACATAGCGTGTTCAATGTTGATGATAGCTGTCCATGAAATGCAGCACATATGCACAGAAATACCCAGGGTACGGGTCCATAGAACTGCGTCCACAACACAGTCCCACATGAAGGATGTGTAATGGGTACTGTCGACTGTTGCAGTCAAGGAGTCTGGGTATGTAGAATCTGGCCTCGGTGTTGTTTAGCAGGCAATCCTTTGTCCCGCCCGTGGGAGGGATGTGTCGTAGCACCTGCCTTACTCTCCGCTAATAATGCAAACCATCTACCGGAGAATGCTAAATGCAGGTGTGAAATGTGTACAGGCCTATACTAGTGTCCAGTAGGCAATTCTCATGGATGGACAAGCGTACGACCAAGATGGCACCCACAACTGTAAACCTGGTGGAACTACACAGCCGCGGTAAGGCATAACACAGCAAATATACATAGGGACTACGGTTGACATTCCCCATACAAAGTTGGACCGCCATGCAAACACCGGCATACACAGCACTCAATCTGCCAGCAACACAATGGGGGAGCACTCGCTACCATACTGTGGAACAGATGGGCGACCTGTGCAACACAAAGTAATGGCACACCAACAACGTCAACTGGGATATGTAAACTATGGCGTTCCCACCTATGAAGAAAACATGCTTCAATGAAGACATAGGAGATCTACATGTTCCGGTGGTGTTATGTTGAAATTACAGTGACGGATATGTCCTATTGGGACGTCTGAGTTTTATTTGAAGCAGTTGCTAACCTGCATCTTTGGATGTACACCATCTGTTCACAGCTGTAAATCACCTGGTTACGTAGCACCACGGAGAATGGGTAGTCAAACAGACATCCGCGATTGGGGAACATACAGCAGCAGTCAAAAGCACTGGCCAGTTGGACACAGTCCAGCAACATCTAACTTTACATATGCACATTGGTGTCCATTGAAGGACCCTAAAATACCTTTTCACATAACTCACTCCAGACGTTTACGAACAACAGACGATGCTATAGCCGTGGCTACGGCACAGTTAGACATATGCACCACCAGCGTGTTTAAGGTTGATGACAAGTGTTCATGAAACGCAGGACATATGAACAGAAATACCCAGATCGACGGTTCCATACGTAATGCGTCCACATCCCAGTCCCTTACGCATGAAGGATGTGTAATGGGTACTGTCGAGGGTTGCAGCCATGGGATCTTGGGTATGCAGAAATGGGGCTTTGTGTTGTCTGGCAGATAATCCGTTGTCCTGGCGCGTGGGAGGATGTGTGCATAGTACCTGCCTTACTCACCACTACTAATGCAAAGCATCCACCGTAGAATGCTAAATGCTGGTGTGAAATGTGTACAGCCCTATACCAGTGTCCAGTAGGCAATTCACATGGATGGACAAGCGTATGACCAAGATGGCACCCATAACTGCAAGCCCGGTGGAATTACACTGCCGCAGTAAGGCATTACACAGGTAATACACATAGGGACTAGACTTGACATTCCCCATACAAAAAACACAGACAACCAGCTGAAGAAGTCCAAAGCAAAGACGAGGTACTGTAGACACCGTCAGCGACCACTCAGAGCCCACCAGGAATTAAATGCAGTCACCATAGTTTATTGAAGCTCTTTTCGTTTGCTTCATAAGCAGACTTATTCAGAATACATACAATGCAGTCCAATCTACTACATTTAAAACCCTTAATTGGTCATTAAATTAGATGTGCTAAGTATTAATTAAATGCCTTAAAGGCAAACAAGCAAACAAACTTTACTTGGGTTACAGATTCCACACAGTGAGTACATCAGACATTGCTTGAAGGTACATTCTTCATAGAAAAATAGAAATATATGTATATATATGAAAGAAGAACCAACATAATGTTTTCCAAATGTCTGACTGTTTAAGCTACATATATACGTTCTACGGATTGTGCCAATATATTAAAAGAACTACAGACACCTAGTAATATAAATGAACCATAATATATAGAGATAAACCGTATGATTATGACTAATGTAAAATAGACCAACGAAATGTAAAGATTCACAATGTGGTAAAGTAAATATTCATTTAGAAGGTTAGTTAAAGAAATCAATTCAGACATCCTTGTCAAAATACTAACACAAGGCCAGCGAGGTGCTTGGCCTCACATGTACTGGGATGTTGTTCCACAGCATAGTGAGTGTCTGGGTGATGAATCTGTCCCACCAGCACGTTCTATTAATGACAGTGTGAAGGTGTCGTCACCTGCCCTTGTGGTTCTGAGGGATCTAAATTCTTTAGGTGAAGCATAGTCATCAGATCTGGGTTCGACATGGCCTTGTATGCCAGGCACAGGTCACCTCTGGGCAAGTGGTATGCGACTGTATACAGCTGGAATTCTTTCAGTCGGTCAGCATAACACATATTCCTGAGACCTTGCATCTGTTTGTCGATGAACTGTTGGGGCCTGTCCAGCTGCTGCAGGTGTCGGGTCAGATACATTCTGAACGGGCATTGTACCCAATCATAGGTCTAATGAGTGATGAGTACAAGGGGACAATGACCTCCCCTGATCTAGATGTGAATCCCTTCATGATGATGTGGGCAATGTTGAAGGTCTACCTAACTACGTTAGAAACGTGTGTGTCGAACGAACGGTTAACAACAACTCGGGTCCCCAGATCCCTGGTAACTCCCTCTGTGCTCAGTGGATTGCCACCTATATGGTAGCTAGGGGTAACCTTGTTCTTCCTGAAGGGTATGACTATGCATTTCCTGGCATTTAGCTGTAGACCATGTCTCTGGCACCACTTATCCACATCTGTGAGGCCCTCCTGAAGGATATCTGTGTCAGATGTGTGTCCCACTATGGCACCCAGTTTGCAGTCATCTGCAAACATTGTCAGCCATAACCCCCCTGTGTTTGCTTGTACTTTGGAAATGTAGATGCTGAAAAATAGTGGACCCAGGACTGAGCCCCATGGGACACCACCTGTGCCTGGCTGTGAGTATGACATGGCGCCAGCAACTATGACCGTGTGGGTTCCGTGACTTAGCCAGTTTGCAACCCATATGGCGATGTATGGATTTACGTTCAAGATGATGGTTTTATCAATGATACCCGAGGGGGGTATTGTGTCGAAGGCCTTTGCCAGGTTGAGGTAGGCTGTATGGACTGCTTTACCCTCATCAATGGCCTTGGTGACTGATCCTACAAAGTCAAACACGTGTAGAAGGCATGATCTGACTTTGACCAAGCCAAACTGGGTTGGATCCAAAGTATGCAAGTCCCCTATGTCTTTATCTATGAGTTCCATTATGATCCTTCTCCATGGCTTTGCAGATAAGGCTTGTCAATCTAATGGGATGGTAATAACCAGGGTCAGTGGAGGCACCATCCTTGTGAAGTGTGACTACAGTCGCCTTGTGCTACTACTTGGGTACGTATCCTGAGGTGAGGCTAAGATTAAACAGCTGTCCTAAGTGTAGGTTTAATTCCCCATAGAGTTCATGGAGTACACAGCTGGGACACCATCTGGTCCCATGGATGCTGTGTTTACTGCCTTGGAGACAGCATTTCCCACCTGTGTGCTACAGATGTTCCAGGATCTACAATTCTCTGGTATAGATATCTCTCCATGTGGGGGGGAAATGTTAGCACTGAACCTGTCAGCCAGTATGTTGGCAATGTGTGTAGGTACAGTCATCTTCACATCATTCTGAACCCAGTCTGAGCATATCTGGGAGTGTCCTCCCAGGTGTCCAACATAGCTAAAGAAGGCCTTATGATTGTCTGTTGAGTCCTTGTTAATTTCTCTGTTGAATTTCCCTGGATGATTTCATGACAGCTTGTAGTTCTTCACATATAATGAGCAAGGGTGTGTTACCTTACAAGTATTCCGCTTTAACTTGTAGTAGCTACCTCCTGTCGTTGTAGAGCTTGTTCATGGCTGGGGTCCACCAGACTGGATGCTTGTCTTTGGTACAAAGAGTCACAGTTTTGTATGGGATTGCCTGATCCATGCAGTCCTGTAGGTGCTGGTGGAAGGCATATGTACGTGATTCAGCGGTTTGAGTAATGTTCACCACTGGCTCAGGGGCCTTAAAGGAGACCACAGTAGTGTTCAGAAGTGTGAAATCGGCTTTGAGAAAGGCATATGTATGGTAACCGGCACCACTGTACACATGGAACATCATAGCAATAAACCACGGCCGGATGTGGGTAATGCTGGACATACCCACGGCAGACGTGGCGCGTTCCCGAGAGCTCTGTTGCTCTACTCGGGGCACCTTTCCAGACTTTATTTGGTGTAGGTAGACCAGGAGGGGGGTAGCGGGTGATGTGGCGGTGGCAACATGGAGTCCTTCTGCCTAGGGCACCACCTAACCTAAGGCCACTCTTCCCGTGGGTAATACAGCAGTACCCACACCCAGACGCGGGTCATTGCTAGTATGCCATATCATCTATGGCAAGAAACCATATATTCCCAGACATAATGGCACAGCATAATGCCTGTCCGCCGGCCAAATGCAGACATACGGCACCCGCAGCGGTGCGGACGTACTGCGCGAGATGTCCGTTACCAATGTCGACACTGTCTCGCTTTGTGAAACAAACTCAACATAGCGATTCAATACTAAACAGCGACGGAGTGCCCGATGTCCCCGTGGCTGAGCTGTTCAACCTGTTCCGCCATGTTAAATGTGTGTAGCAGAGTGGAACCGGCCCAAACCAAGCAACGGACATGTCTGTGGCTCAGTGAAAGCCGTCACGCAATGGTAAACCCATGTAATATTGCGACACAGGTCATACATACCGAGGGTTAGTAATGGAAATAGGTCCGTTCGACCAGACCGTGTGCAATTAGTATAACAAGATCTACAACGGGTACACCCGGTAATAAAGCACGGTTATGAATAATTGGGGGTGAC